>NC_056727.1:1204704721-1204820198 GCF_019279795.1 Protopterus annectens
ACTTCCTGACTACTGTGGTGATGTGATTATCATAGGAGAGACTACTGTCCACCTGGGTCCCAAGGTCTCTTATCACACATTTGGTGTTAAGTAGATTTCCGTTTATGTGGTAGTTCATGGGTACAGAGTTTTTACCAAAGGGGATGACAATGCACTTTTTGGCATTGAACTTGAGGCCATGCCTCTGACCCCAGGCATCTGTCTCAATGAGGCCCTTCTGTAGGATGTCCACATCATTTGGGGACTTGACGATGACTCCTAGTTTGCAGTCATCTGTGAACTTCATTAGCCAGAGGCCTTCTGTGTTAACCTGTACTTCAGAGAAGTAGATACCAAACAGGAGAAGTCCCAGGACTGAACCGTGTGGTACTCCACTTGTCACTGGTTTGAAGTCAGATTTGGAGTCTGCAACTTTTACAGTGTGGGTTCTGTCAGTGAGCCAGTTGGCAACCCATCTTGTGAGTTTAGCTATAATTCCAGAATGGGGGATGGTGTCGAAAGCCTTGGAGAGGTCAAGATAGGCTGTGTGAACCACATTACCCTCATCTACGGCTTTGGTGACTGCCTCAAAGAAGTCGATCAGGTTCAGAAGGCATGATCTGCCTTTCACAAACCCAAACTGGGTGGGGTCCAGAGTTTGTAGGTTACCAATGTCTTTGTTTATGAGTTCCATGATGATACATTCCATGGCCTTGCAGACCAGACCCATCAGGCTAATAGGGCAATAGTTCCCAGGATCGGTGGTGGCTCCCCCTTTGTGGAGTGGGATAATTGTTGCTGTGCTCCATTCAGTGGACACAAAGCCTGACGTGAGACTATGATTGAACATGATGCTTAGGTGGGGAGCCAGTTCATTCTGAAATTCATGTAAAATGCAGCTGGGATGTTGTCCAGTCCCATGGATGCTGTGTTTTTGGTTTTAGAGAGTGCAGCTTTTACTTGCATAGATGTGATTACAGGGACTCTGCATTCTTCCTCTATAGATATGCACCCTTTAGGGGGTGAGAGGGGGGGTAAAGTTAGCAGTGGACCTATCTGCCAGGATGTTGGCAATATCAGTTGGTTCTGTAATTTTCATGCCATTGTATTGTAACTCAGAGCAGATCTGGGTGTTGCCATTGAGATTCTTGACATAGCTATAGAATGCTTTGTGGTTGCCCTTAGAATCAGTGGAGATTTTTGTTTTCGTAGCTAGCTTTGGAGGATCTTATAAGGGATCTCAGCTTCTTACTGAGGCTGACCAGGCAGCTCCTCCACTCATGGGATTTTACTCTGTTTTGCAACAGTTTCTTCCTTTTGTTGTAGAGTTTGTTTATGGCAGGGGACCACCAAATTGGCTTCCTTTTTTTGGAGGATAGTGTCTTTTCTGTTTGGGATAGCATGATCCATGCACTCGTGTAAGTGCTTATAGAGTGCATTTGTGTAGGATTCAGCAGTTGTAACTGTATTGTCCATCTACATGGGTGTCATGAAGTTCACCACTTCTGTCTTAAGAAGCATGAAGTTGGCTTTAGAGAAATTTTTTACCGTGCTTTCCTAAATGGTGGGTGGGGGCAGGATGCGGATATCTAGGGTGATTAGCTTATGGTTGGATCTAACCATCGAGGAGCTGATTTCAGGTTTGGAACACCAGTCACTCATGTTGGTAATGACTAGGTCTAGGATATTATTCCCCCTGGTGGGGGTGTTGATAAGTTGATCCAGGGCAATGGAATTTATGAATTCCAGAAAGCATTGAGCGAAGGAGTTAGTACATGAGTAGTTTTCCCAATTAATGGTAGGGTAGTTGAAACCGCCCATTATTAGGGTGTTTGGTTGAACCCTAATATTTTCTAGTATATCAAGAAAAGAGGACTGTGAATCATGGGGCATTGTGAGGGATCTGTAGCATGCTACAATTTGGATTGCAGTTTTGCCCAGACGTAATTGCACTTGGATAACCTCGGATGCATTATCAGAACTAGCCTGGTGGTGTGGATATCCTTAATGAATATGGACACACCTCTGCCTTTGGTGTTCTGGTCCAGGTTAGATGGCCAAAAAGTGTGGTATGAGTTACAGCTTGGTAATGCAGGGGTGCTCAATAGATCCTTAAACCAGGTCTCACTCACTACACAGATATCGATGTTCTCCATTTTAAGGAGTGCCTCGAGTGAGCGCATTTTGAGATTTAGACTTCTAGCACTGAGTTGCATTACCCTCAGTTTTTGCTTGCCTGTTCCTGTTATGGTGGTGAATTTGTCATTTGAACCTTGCCTAAAAAGGCACTATAGGGGCGGCAAGAGCCTTAGCCAGTATCCGGAATCCCAGGTGCAACAGGTGCAGGCCATCTCTGGCAAAGCATCGTGGTCTGTCGACCATGTCGTCCCAGGCAGAGAGATACTGGATCCCCTTGGAATGACGCCAGACGCTTAGCCAGTTGTTGAAGTCAATCATTTTGTCCTTGTACTGCGGTATTATTCTGGGTGATGGCAGGATGCTACTCACGGCTAGGGACATACCTGCCTGGGCTACAAGATCAGAGAGCTCTTCCATGTCTCTTTTCATGTAGACCAGGAAGGTACATCTCAGGTCATTCACACCAACATGGACAATGACAGAGTTATATTTGTACTTGTTGTGGAATGATCTGAGTGCGTGGATTATGTGGTGGATCTTGTCACCTGACAGGCAGCTGACAGTAACCCTCTCCTTGTTTAGCCTGGTGAGTGGGACATCAGTGTGCCTGACTATAGAGTCACCTATGACTAGTGTGTTGGGTACATTGGTTTACCTTATGGGCTGTGGTTTATTGGCACACTGAGTCTGTGGGCTATGAGTCATTTGGGTTGTGTTGAGGGGGTGGAGGTTGCTTGCAGATTATTAATGAGAGCTTCCACGAATGTTTTTGTTTTTCTATGCGTGGATTTTGGTGGTATAGGTTTAGTGGGACTATGTGATGTGTGTGGTGTGGTGCAAGTGTTTACCTTTTCCTCTTGACTGTCAAGTTCAGTCTTGGTTGGAAAGAGCTTTACCTCCAGTTTAGCTAGATAAGTGCATCTCTCACAGGCTGTGGTGTTGGGTGGTTGGAGGATAGGGTTGTCTGTGTACATGAGGCAATTGCTACATTGCCTCAAGATGCCCAGATTCATCAGATAGACATGAGAGAACACTGGGAGCTGACCCTTGGACAGGCCTGAATAAAAAATTACTTTCCTCTAGACAAGTGAGGAAAGTGAGTATAAGAGCTGTTTTTCTCTAAGCAAGTGAGGAAAGTAAGTACAAAAACTGTTTTCCTCTAGGTAAAGAGGAAGGTTGAGTGCTGTAGTAATTTGTAGCTTATTTAGTGCTAACAACAAGTTCTGAACAAGTGCTGAGCACGAATAAGCAAATTCATGTGCTAAAACTAAGAATCTGTACCTGGATCTTGTGGTAGATAGGCTACCTAGTGCTTACCACTCACACTGATAAGCTAGAATGCTTCCCTCAAACACAGAAAGGCTTGGGGGCTCAGAAGCTTGTAGTGGAGATTGCATTCCAGACAACAAATCAGTCCCAGTATTATTAAGTGTAATAACAGTGTCAAACATTACAGACTGTTACAGATTTTGGAAAAACTATCTGAAAAAAATCCTTCACAGATATTGTATTTATGGAAATATTTGTAATTGCAGGGCATTTTAGCTTCCATAATAGGCATCTTATGAGACACAGAAATAATTTTTGGATTATATGGAGGAGCACTAAAAGGAGAAGGGCTAGAACATGTACTGAGATAGATTTATGAGTTGTATATGATACAAAGATGCACATCAGAGACTGCTTTCTAAGGAAACTGACAGTCCATGAAGTAATAAATGCAGAACTATCAACAAAAATTGCCAACAAAGCACACGAGAGTTATAGCATGAAGCAATGCAATGTGTTGTCACTGAATGACATTTAACTTTTGCAAAAAAGTCTGTTTTAATATGGTATAATGTCACAAAATACTGATGTGCTGTTTTAATCAAAATATAGTAGATGCCACAGAAATGGCCATTCTGAGAGTTTTGCTTAGTAAACAACGAGAAAAGGAACCAAACTGCAACCACAAGGTGCATTCACCTAACCACAAAGGATGAGACACAAAGCTTGGGTAATTTATGATGTAATGTGTTCAGAGCTGTGGAGTATGCATCAACCTTAAATAAATTATTTTAATTATTCCAGAAATTGCAGGAAATAAATCTAAATAGAACTGGACACAGGAGCTGCTTTATTTATACTTCCTGAAAATGACATAAAATTTAAATTCTCTAAAGAGAATGAAACACATCTACTGAAGCTTCATGTCCTTGGAACCACAAAAAAGCATTTTTGCCTTGTAGCTATCACATTGCCAAAACATCCTTACTCAGGGATCTGGGGGTCTTTGTGGATAATGAACTGTCCTTTGATCACCATGTGTTCACTTTTGTAAGGAAGTCTTTCTTCATCACACCGATTATATCAAAAGGTATAGTGTCCAGGTTCAGGGATGTAATCATTCCTATGGGTTGGGAGGGTGGCCTAATGGTTAAGGTGTTTGCCTTAAAAACACAAGGTGCAGGGTTTGAGTCTCACAAGGGATAATTGGGCTAGGCTTAAAATGTCTCGCAAGGGCAGTTAGCCTAGTACTAACCTATGTACATGACTCTCATTATATCAATCACTGAATGTAATGCCACTTTTGGTATGTACCTGTCCAAATGCTTGTCACAACTGGAATGGCCACAATATTCATTAAACATATCAAGGGCTTAAGTCATAAAAATTATGCAGACCATCTCAAAGTCTTGTCCCCCTTTTCTGTATTATACTGGCTACTAAGACGTGATTTCTGCTTCTCCTATAGAGCCTCAACAGACCCTATCCTGTCAAACCTATTACACATTCACAAGTCCAGTGGTAGAGTGAATACCCGTTCAAGGGATCTCAATGTGCTTTGCAATATAAATACAAAATGTTGGAGAGACAGGTATGTATCATAAATAATGCTGTTTACATGGAACCATTGTCCATGCCACATAAAGCAAAATATTTCTCTTTCTCTGTTCAAACATAATTTAGACAAATGGATGAGGAAATCAGAGATTTAGCCGTGTTTTAGCACTCATGAATCACAGGGATAGGGCAACAGGTAAATGTCACAACATATCTTTTTTTCTGCAGACTAAAAATACCTTCAGAATGTAAGGCTAGACTTCTTGAGATCCTCACAAATCAATATCCTAGTAAGTCCCTATGAACCTATGAACTAATGTTGATCCAATAAAAGATAATGCATTTTGTCTGTGTAAGTGGGGAATATACAGACAAGACGGCTCACACCAGTTGCAGGCAAACATTTTATTCAGAACAGCAGTGAAAGCTTCTAAGCAATTTTGTCCCAAGTTTAAAACAATGCAGGAACTTCATCAGACAAGCTAAAAAGAGCTAAAACTGCATTTAGATAAAGCAAGGCATATTACATCATTTCCTCTTTGCAAACTTATAAAGGAAATCGTGCTCATAACTGAAGGCTATGGTCCTGGATACCAAATGTAAAAATGTCACATGTTTTTAAACATTATATTAGCATTTTAAGTTTGTACTCTGTAAAAACATGTGACATTTGTTCACTTGATTAGTGTAAGTGTTCTTTTCTTATAAAAAAACAGCCAAGCAAATCAGGACCCAAAAGCCAGCAGCAATGTAAGTCCAAAAGGTAGTACAAATTGTAGCGGTAGCCAAATAATTTTGAAATATTAGTAATCTTTATTAGAACAAGCCAATAAACCAAGCGCTTTCACCCGACAAATATCGGGCTTTTTCAAGGACAAATATGTGAGCACTGTTGTGCACATCTTTAAATAGTACAATTCATGTCACATGATCAAATTAATTAACCTTTAATTATATCCTACGTTCCCTAAAGAAACAATACACTAAAAAAAATGAACTGTATATTAATCAATGTTAAGTTGTCAATCTCGCCTTCATTCTTGCTTGATGGGTTCGGAGCCGATCCTCGGCTCCGACTCGGCACTTGCTAAGCTCGAGAGTCACTTTTACCAGCTCGAGGCAGCCCCATATCCCATGATGCAAGGCGGTAAGTACCCAGATCTCGTTTGCCGCTTCGCTGATGAGGTCCTCCTTTTACCAGCTCCTGGTAAGTGATTGTTATATTACTACTTTTGCCCCTTTTTTCAGAAAAAACTTTAGATAGTTAGTTGTAATACAGTTTTAGTTCCCTTCTGTCAAGAAATTTCCCTGTCTCCTTAAAATTTCTAGTCAGACTTTCTCCCATCCCATCCCCCCCCTTGTTAGGGTGTGTGTGTCTGTTATTGATAGTTTTTCATATATTTAATTTAATTTCTTGGACTGGTGTTGTGTGTTTGTGTGTTTAACCATGTCTAAGGAAAGGGTCTCAGGCTTTAAGAAGTGTGACTCGTGCTGTCAGAAGATGTCTCTGACAGACGGTCACACTTCTTGCCTTTACTGCCTGGGGCCTCTTCACCTGCAGGACTCCTGTGCTATATGTCACTCTTTCAGCCAGAGAGTCCTGCAGGAAAGAAGAAATAAATTAATCTTGAGGGGCCTTCTTAAGCCGGAGGGCTCCCCGGCTAAGTCGGCTCCATCTAAGACTTCAAAGTCTTCCAAGGCCCAGGCTTCTGTGTCCAAGCCTGTGGCCTCGGCTCCGACTCTTTCTGAGTCGAGATTGGCTCCGGCTGGAGCCGATTCTACTTTACATAAACCTTCGGCACTGATGGCTATCGGTGCCGATTCTGGTTCGACCACTTCGGTGTCCGCTCTGATCGGTTCCGACCACCATGTGGCTCAGGCATCGGTGTCGGCTCCGATCGCTCCGGCTACCGTTACTTTGTGGCTGTATCGGCTCCGGCTGGAGCCGATGCATCAACCTGTCGGCGCCGATAAGTTGTCGGCTCCGGCAGTTTCAGTGGTTTGTGGTGGCGGCTGCCACCAAGAAGGAACTTGCAGATCCTTCCGTACCTGTCCATCCTCCTAATAAGGACTCTAGGACCATGGATAGGTATGGTAAGCGGATGTTTTCTTCAGCGACCTTTGCTATGCTCGCTGAACTACCTATGTCACTTCACCAGACTCCAAAGGGATATCCTTAAGGAGCTAGGTGAAGTTGTGCAGGATCCTACAGCTGCAGGGGCTCAGAAAAAAATTGCTTCGCAGCTAGGAACCCTTAACTCCATTGCAAACTCCTCCATGCGGCTAATATCATATGCTGCTGATGGAGCGAGTAGGGCCGCAGGTACAGGTGTGGCTCTTAGACGCCAAGCCTGGATGCGGCTATGTAATTTTGCAGATCCCTTTAAGGCGTCCTTCACAAACTCTCCCTTTGATGGGACAGCTTTGTTTGGCCCTCAAGTGAAGGAAACGTTGACCAGGTGTGAGCAGGACGGCAAAACTCTTTCTGCAGTAGGAGTCCGTTTTTCCACCCCTTCTAGACCTTACCCCAAAGGACATAAGGGTGGCAAAATGTGGTTCTGCAAATCCCAAGGAGTCACGCCGGATTCACGTGGTCAGTTTACCCCTAGAGGCAGAGGGGGTAACAACAACAGACGCCACTCTAGAGGCAGAGGGGGTCCACAAAACCAGGGAAACAGAGAGTCTCTCTCTGACAAGCCCTTTCAGCATCCCTGAGATGTTGCCCGGCTGTCCCTCCTTGGAGGCAGTCGGGGGAAGACTATCGCTGTACCCAGAAGCCTGGCGTTCCCTCACTCAAGACAGATGGGTACAGTCGATCATATCCGAGGGTTACATGATTCCTTTCAAGGAAAGTCCTTTTTATCCCTCAAATTCCCTTCCAGATGTACCACCCGGTCTAAGGGAAATTGCAGAGTTAGAAGTCTTAAAACTACTGCAAAAAAGAGCCATTCAGCCAGTTACAACAGACCATTCAGAACACGGAATCTACTCAAGGTTCTTTTTGGTCCCCAAAAAGACGGGAGACTGGAGACCAATATTGGATCTCAGCAGACTCAACAAGTCTGTGAGGAAGACAAGATTCCGAATGGTCACTCTTCAGTCAATTCTGCCCTTCTTACAGAAGGATAACTGGATGTGCTCTATAGATCTTCAGGATGCGTACTATCACATAAAGATTCACAGACGCTCCAGGAGATTTCTCCGCTTTCGGCTGGGGTCCAGTCATTTCCAGTTCAGAGCCCTGCCCTTTGGTCTCACTACAGCCCCCAGAGTGTTCACCAAGTGCATGGCAGTGGTCACGGCTCACCTGAGACGTCAAGGATTCCAGGTGTTTCCGTATCTCGACGACTGGCTCCTTTCAGCCACCACCAGGCATCAGCTTGTTCAAGCCAGGGATTACACAATAAATCTTTGTACTCATTTGGGCATCTCGATCAACTTCGAAAAGTCATCCTTATCGCCCTGCCAGTCTATTACTTTCATAGGCGCAAACTTAAACACTGTTCGGATGTCAGCTACCCTTACAGATCAAAGAGTTTCAGACATTCAAAGTCATGTCAGGATCATTCTAGCCAACAAGAAAGTAGAGGCCAGAATGGTTCTAAAGGTATTAGGCCTCATGGCTGCGGCCATTACTCTTCTTCCCCTGGCTCACTTCTACATGCGCCTTCTTCAGTGGATGTTGTTCACTCAGTGGTGTTACCAGCAACTTCCAATGCGTCACCAAATTCTGGTGACACAGATTTGCAAAAATCATCTTGCTTGGTGGATCACATCTCCCCAGATTCACCAAGGCAGACACTTTGTACCCCCATCCCCGGTAGCCACTGTCACCACGGATGCCTCCCTGATCGGGTGGGGGGGTCATTATCAGGGCAGGATGGTTCATGGGACGTGGCAACCCTTCGAGTACCACCTGCACATAAATGTCCTGGAGATGAGAGCAGTGCTTTTAACGTTGCAAGCCCTCAACGACTTTCTTCCTGTAGGGACAATTGCAGTCCACACAGACAACATGTCTGTAGTTTGGTATATCAACAAACAGGGCGGAACCAAGTCCTACCCCTTGTGTCGAGAAGCGCTCAGACTTTGGCAATGGGCGATCTCCTCTCATCGGTTTCTGGTAGCAACGCACATCCCTGAGAAAACCAACATTTTAGCAGACAGATTGAGCAGAGCTATTCTCATGCCTCACGAGTGGTCTCTCAAGCAATCTATAGTGGAAGAGATTTTTCTGGAATGGGGTCGCCCATGTTGCGATCTTTTTGCTACTCCCCAAAACAGCAAATGCCCAGACTTCTTCTCTCTCTTCCCTCTACCAGGCCATCCCCCCAGAGACGCTCTGACCCAGGATTGGCCCCAGGGACTTCTTTATGCTTTTCCTCCATTTCCTCTGATCCCTCAAGTTATCCAGAAAGCAACCGTTTTGAGAGCCAAAATGATTCTCATTGCTCCTTATTGGCCTCGACAAATTTGGTTCCCGTTCCTCCATCGTCACCTTTTGGTGCAGCCGTGGCATCTGGACCCAGTGCCAGATCTTCTGATTCACCAATCCGGTCAGTTGCACCGGTCTATACCTTCTCTCAACCTCACAGTATGGTTGCTCCACTTCCTTCCTTAGCCAGGCTTCCTTTGATCTCTAACCCCGTTAGAGACATTCTTGTAGCTTCCTTAAAATCCTCTACCAGGAGGATTTACACAAGCAAATGGAAACGATTCTCTTATTGGGCTAAAGCCAAAAATATTGATCCCTTCACTGCTCCAGTTCAGGCAGTTTTGGATTTCTTAGCGGAGATTTTTCATGCAGGATCCTCTTCTTCCACAGTTAGAGTTCAATTGGCTGCTATCTCGAACTTTCATGTCGGGTTCGCAGACCACAATATTATGTCCCACAGGCTTTGTAGAGCCTTCTTAAAAGGAATTTTCCTCCTGAAACCTCCAGTCAGGAGTCCTCCCCCTCAATGGGATCTAAATTTAGTGCTGACATCCTTGATTCTTCCCCCCTTTGAGCCAGCTGTTTCTTGCTCCCTGAAATTTCTTTCATGGAAAACTTTATTCCTAGTAGCTATTACATCTGCCAGGAGGGTGTCTGAACTTCATGCTCTATCGGTTCGACCCCCCTATTTGGTCTTTCACAAAGACAGAGTATCATTGAGAACTAATCCGACCTTTTTGCCTAAGGTCGCCTCTAAGACTAATTTGAATCAATCCATTGATCTCCCTGTATTTTTTCCAAACTATTCAAACAGATCGGAACAAAAACTACATTATCTTGATGTCCATCGCCAACTCAGATATTATTTGGACAGAACTAAACAATTTAGGAAATCCGATCAACTCTTTGTTTCCTATGCTGATAACAAGAAAGGCCATCCTGTCTCTAAAGTTACCTTATCGAGATGGCTTTCTTCTGTCATCTCTGAAATTTATCAGCTCAGGGGAAAACAGCTGTGCTCAAAACCCAAAGCACATTCAACTAGAAGCTTAGCTACTTCTACAGCCTTTCAAGCTAGACTTCCTTTAGACACTATTTGTGCAGCGGCCACTTGGGCTACTCCTCATACCTTTGTTTCCCATTACAAATTGGACTTGGCCTCCAGGGACAGAGCCAGTTTTGGCTTTACAGTCCTCAAGAGTCTGTTCCATTGAGCCACCCAGGATAGAGGTGCTAGGGACGCGGTCCCATCAAGCAAGAATGAAGGCGAGATTGACAACTTAACATTAAGAAGTTATGTACCTACCATAAT
Organism: Protopterus annectens; assembly: GCF_019279795.1. Classification (NCBI taxonomy): domain Eukaryota; kingdom Metazoa; phylum Chordata; order Ceratodontiformes; family Protopteridae; genus Protopterus; species Protopterus annectens. Next base: position 1,204,715,413 of record NC_056727.1, read on the forward strand.
GTTCCATGTTAGTTGTCTTCTCTCGCCTTCTTTCTTGCGACCCTCCCTCCTTCCCCCAGGCCTGGACAGACCTTTCTCTACAAGGCATCATTATGCTGAAAGACCATACAGAGCTGGTCCTTCTTCCATCCTGCAGGTTTTTCTTCTGCTTTCTTCCTTGGGGAAGTGTTTATGCTTGGTGCTATTGCCCTTTTTGTCATCAAACGAGATCTGGGTACTTACCGCCTTGCATCATGGGATATGGGGCTGCCTCGAGCTGGTAAAAGTGACTCTCGAGCTTAGCAAGTGCCGAGTCGGAGCCGAGGATCGGCTCCGAACCCATCAAGCAAGAAAGAAGGCGAGAGAAGACAACTAACATGGAACGTTATGGTAGGTACATAACTTCTTATTCTTTAGAGGTTAAATCCATATATAAATAACATGCATAAGCTTCCAGTCAATGTGCTAATAGACATATCTTTAAAAAGGAGGTAATATAAACCTTCTGAACAATAAGAATTCTTTTAAAAATGTAATATATGAGGCTTTAAAATTTAGGCCATCTGTTATAATAAATGAATTCAAAGTTTTTTATTTGATATAATAAAATTTATAACTATGCTGGAAAAAGTGAACTTTTCCTTCGCAAATACTATAAAGCAAATTTATTGCTAAAACCTTCACAATATCCTAAATAACAATAAAAGGTAAGTACAATAAAATTAATAAAAGGACTAACAAGTACCAATAACAGGTAAAAGGTGGAAATATATGTCTACACTCCCTGTGTTGCAACAATGTGTAAAGTGAGGGGAATGACCAAAGATGTTATAAGCGTGCTTTTCTTAGCTCTAAAACACTCATGATGTTAATACTATCATTCAAACCGGGAAACTTGTTAGAGTTCAGCTTCAATTGCCAGTATAATTCCCGGTACTCTAACCTTGTTTCCCAGTTACCCCCTCTAATATCTTGTGTTACTTGCTGTAATAGAAAAAAATTTACATTCATTTTTTTACATGTTAAGGAGTGCTTGTAAAAGGCATTACTTTCCTTCTGTTTAATCACGTCATTAACATGCTCATAAATCCTTCTCCTTAAATAACACTCAGGTTTTACATATCCCTAAATATACTACCTCACTTTGTGCCACAATTGCAGTGTTTCTTGGAAATAAAATTAAATTTCCTAGAGGGAATGTTAATCCGTTCCTGGTTAATCATGGCATGGCATTGCTTGCACTTGCCACATGAATATGTGCCAAATTTCTTTTTATTTTTATCAATCTCTAAAGTCTGTTTAGTTTCAAAAATTTCCTTCAAGTTCTAATTTCTTTTCCTAACAAAATGTGGTCACTCTGGAACAAAGATTCTTGTTTCTTCATGTAAACTAAGAATAGGCCAAAATTTGGATACGATACCCTCAATCTCTTCAGAATTCTTATTAAAAGTATAAATAAAACTGCTTTTACCATCCATTTTGTTCTCCTGATTATTCTGTATCAGGTTGGAAGAACCTGTTCCTAACAATGGGGGTACCATATGTCCCTTTTTTGGGTAATCTCCTGCACCAGATCCTCAAACAGCTTGTCTGGATAACCTTTCTCTAAGAAAAAGCCTTTTAGCGTCTGCACTTCTTCAAGAAAATCTTTTAATGTGCTACACGTTCGAGAGGCCCGAATCAACTGTCCCTTGATAATACCCCTATTTTGGAAATATGGATGTCCACTATTATAATGGAGGTATGAGTTAGAGAAAAAAACTTTTTCTGTATAGTTTGGATTGAAAACATTGATTATCATAATCTTTAACAATGGTTACATCCAAATAATGTAATTCATTCTTGTCAATATTATGTGTAAATTTCAAAAATGGTGTAGTATTATTAATGTAGTACAAAAATTCAAAAAGGCTCTCATCACTGCCCCTCCAAAACATACAAATGTCACCCAAAAACCTTCTGTAATATAGAATGTCATGGTGCCACTTACTAGAAAAAACAAATTTCTTTTCCCAAAAATATAACACAATATTTGCATATAGGGAGGCACATGAGGCCCCCGTTGCCACACCTTTTCTCTGATGATAAAATTCACCATTGAAGTGAATGAAATTGTTCTCAAGGACAATTTACATAAGCTCTAATATAAGATTGATAGTTGTAGCAGTTTGAGCTACCTCTGTTGCCAAAATGTGGCCAAACCATTCCAATCCTGTTCCATGAGGAATACTGGGAAAGAGATCCACCACATCCACTGTGACCATTAAAACTGAAGGATAAAATAAACTCTGGTCAATGTGTCTCAGAAAATCCCAAGGGTCCTTACAAATGTGGTCTATAGAGACTACAAAAGGTTTTAAAATGGTGTCAATAAATTTAGCCAGAGGTTCTGTGACGCTAACTGATCCTGATACTATTGGTCTAAACTTGAGTGGTTCCAAAGTCTTATGTGTCTTTGGAATGCCAAAGATTTGTGCAATTTTTGGTTTGTCCACATACAAATAGTTGTAAAGTTGTTCATTTGCAACATTCTGTAAAATATGATCAAAAAGTTGGTAATTAATTTTGGCATAGGCAATATTTATTTCATTTCTGGATACTAGTTCATATTAATCCATATCCTGTAACATATCATGTATGTGGGCCTCATAATCTGCTTCGTACATCAAGACTGTTCCACCCCCCTTGTCAGGTTTCATAACCCTGCACCCCTCCTGTCTTAAATGAATGATTAACTCAACCTCATTGTCACTTAAATTGTTGGGGGTGTTAGTATGTTTTTGTTGTTCAATTCCCCTGATATCCCTTTCATCTAATTCTTCAAATACTTCCAGGATTGGGTGCATAGGTGGGTTAAAAGTACTTTTCCTTGTTAATTCATTAGTAGTACTCTTTTGTCCTTTGAAGAATATGTTCAAGTTCAGTTGCCTCATAAATAATTTTAAATCAATTAAAATGTCAGGTGTAAAGACAGGTTTAATTGGGACATATTGAAAACCTTTTAAAAATAGGTAAAAAAATTCTTGGGTAAGTTCCATGTCAGTAAAATTGTAAATTGTGAAGTTATTACTTCTATAAACAATCTGTTTTGCTTCCAATGCTGGTGTCTCAAAGACCAAAGGTACTACAGAGAAAAGACTTATTTGTGAGATTGGTTCCAATTGTTGCGTGGGTATCTCCGCCCCCTTCCCCCCTGGGTGGATACTGAAAATCCCGTGTGGATTGTTTTCTGCCCTTCTCCGCCATCCTTTCACTTCGCCTTAGGGCTTCCGGGCCTAAATTCACTTGATTGTCCTGAATGTTACTTTCGTTTTCAAAAAATACATTTTCAACATTGTTTGAGTCCCAATTCCTAATGTAAGGTAAAGGGAAAGCTCTACCTTCTTGGTATTCAATTAAGTCCCGTTCTAACTTCCTAATTTTGCAGTTTAGAACTCTTACACAATGTTGGTCAACCTCTTCAAATGTTCTATCATATTCCCTTTCTGTACTTAAAAACCTATCATCACCCGTTAGCCTAGTGTTCAATACATTTAATTCATTCAACAACTTATCTGCTTTCTTTTCATAGTCCATAATCATACAATTCAGCATTTCTAAGCCTGCTTTGTTAAATATCTCACATAATTGATCATGCAACATTGAGCCCGACTGTACATCGTTCGGGAACTTAAAAAAACGTAAACCTTTACGTACACGTTGTACATGTAAACATTCCCTTAGATAGTCTATTTCTAGTTGATTGTTTTTATACATGTACAGTTTATCTTTAAAGTCACTAAGTAGATGATCTATGTTTGTATCAAGGTCTTTATTCACTGTACCTGATTTGAAAAAGAAAGATTTAGTAGTCCATGCACCAAAATCAAAACTCCTCGTCTCAGGATTGCTCGAGTTAGTACTAGAAGTCTTGGTTCTAGATTGGGCCATCTGTCCGTTTGAGCAAAGATTATTACCCGATCCATTCGTAGTCACATTATTAACAGAATTAGATGCCCCAGCAATAGCGCATCTCGTGGGTCTATCAACCAAAAGCATTTGGTTGCATGGAATCTCCCTGTCTGGGATAGTGTTGCATTCGTTGATAGTATTGGACAATTGTGTGAGCATACTCAGTATCTGGTTGAATTCACTACAAGTGACTGACGTCGTGTCTATGTCATCTCTCAGAAGTGTAGCCATTTCCACTAAACTGCCGGGTTCCGTTCCTTCTGCCATGGCAAAAGTAATCCACAACTCGAAAAAATGCAGGTGAAATAAACCAATAAAAAAACAGCCAAGCAAATCAGGACCCAAAAGCCAGCAGCAATGTAATTCCAAAAGGTAGTACAAATTGTAGCGGTAGCCAAATAATTTTGAAATATTAGTAATCTTTATTAGAACAAGCCAATAAACCAAGCGCTTTCACCCGACAAATATCGGGCTTTTTCAAGGACAAATATGTGAGCACTGTTGTGCACATCTTTAAATAGTACAATTCATGTCACATGATCAAATTAATTAACCTTTAATTATATCCTACGTTCCCTAAAGAAACAATACACTAAAAAAATGAACTGTATATTAATTATTCTTTAGAGGTTAAATTCATATAGAAATAACATGCATAAGCTTCCAGTCAATGTGCTAATAGACATATCTTTAAAAAGGAGGTAATATAAACCTTCTGAACAATAAGAATTCTTTTAAAAATGTAATATATGAGGCTTTAAAATTTAGGCCATCTGTTATAATAAATGAATTCAAAGTTTTTTATTTGATATAATAAAATTTATAACTATGCTGGAAAAAGTGAACTTTTCCTTCGCAAATACTATAAAGCAAATTTATTGCTAAAACCTTCACAACATCCTAAATAACAATAAAACGTAAGTACAATAAAATTAATAAAAGGACTAACAAGTACCAATAACAGGTAAAAGGTGGAAATATATGTCTAAACTCCTTGTGTTGCAACAATGTGTAAAGTGAGGGGAATGACCAAAGATGTTATAAGCGTGCTTTTCTTAGCTCTAAAACACTCATGATGTTAATACTATCGTTCTTTTCTTAAAACTGACAGTATGGCTGTTCGCTTTGTGTGTAGGTAGCTGCTGGTCCCAAATGTATATGGACAGCTACTGCCAAACTACTGGCAATTTTCACTGAAGGTTCAGCAGCTCCTTGTAGTGCCGTGCTACCCCCCCCCCCCACCATAAAACAAAACTATTATAGTGTGATTGTTTGAATTTCCTTTCTTCAAACTGCATTTGTTAAACATTTGCACAGATCCCCATCCAGATGAGCTCCTTCCCTCCTTAAGTTAGATACTTAGTCATTAGGTAAATGACTGCATGTGCAAGCACTCATTTATGTACTCTCAGCAATCTAACACTCCCAACATTCCCCCATTCATAAAAAAAAAAACAACCAAACACTAATTCATCTATAGTCACATACAGTCCATCATCTTTTTATTGCTTCACTGTTTCATATATAGCTTGTTTCATATTTATAGCTTTGATATAACGATTTACAAAAACTAAATTTTGTAAATAAGATTATCCACTTTGTGTCCTCTTACAAGGATGTAGCAATATACAAAAATTGCCGCTTGGAAGTGAATATAAGTGTTGCAAAGGTGCATCAGTGTTTTGAGAACCCTGAAATAACTGTATCCATTTCTGAGGCTGTAATAATGCTACAAACCTCATATAAAAAAGATGCCTACAAAGCTGTACATTTATCCTAGTTTCTTTTTATGTAGAACAAAGCTGGCAAGTAAAGCTGTAGGTTTACTTTGATCCATTAGGGAGCTTGCAGACAAAGCTGTGGTAAACAGGACAGTATACACGGCTGCAGTGCCAATCATACCCCTCACCTGTCTAGATTTTCACAGAATGCCCATATTTTTGCTTCATATTTGTGGTGTGTTCCTCATAAACTTTGCAGTTTCCTAGAAAATCACTGAGGAATGACGTCACTAAATAATGATATACATTTGAGTTTCAGACTTCATATCCTTCAGAAAAATGCATGCTAATGCAAATCCTGTTATTTATGCAACTTTCTAAGTTTAAGAGCAATATTTAAAATCTGTCCATATTCTGGGCCATCTCTAGAAAATTTGATAGAGAAGACTCCACAAAGAAAGATATTTGAGAAGCTGCTACAACATCTAGGATAGAAATTCAGACCACAGAAGTTAATTCTTGCCATTACATTCAAACCCTGGAATACAGTCCAAATATTCAAAGTTCCCTAGAGATATTTTTGAACTATTTAATAATGTTTAATGTCCTAAGAGCTAATAAAAAAGTAATACTGACTGCCAGAAATGAAAACCACACTGTTCATAGATTTACAGTCACAGATGTGAACTGAAGCTTTTCTCCCCGGGCCTCCACTAAAAATGGGCTCATTTCAGCCCAGTGGACTTTCCTGGTTAACAAAAGCAAATAAATAAATAAAATAAATAAATAAATAATATGAGCCACATATGTTATTGAATGCATCTACTTTCTAATGAAACCATAAAGGCATATCATTTCAGACTGGTAAATGTACCTTTGCTGTCTACTTATCAAGATATTGATAATGAGTGAACTTCAAGTCAGTCTCAACAAGCAAGCCAAAGTTGCCATGATATTTTCTACATATGTATCTCATTTATTGCATTTAGAAGAATGCCTTTATTCTGTATCTATATGATAAAATGAAACTTTCTACAAAAATCAGTTTTTCATTTAGTAATACAGACAGCAATGGCTGTTAAGTCACTCGCTTAATAGACAAAGAACAAACATACAGCCATACACTGGCACACATTTTCATACTTGCTTAGACCTGCCATTTAATAAGAATGGCCCTTATCACAGGACTCTACAGTTACGGTACATTCAAGTATACTTTAGTCATGAGCAGTCAGTTATGACATCATTAGCAGTGTCAGTGGAGCAACAGTAGTACACTTGCCTTTGGTGTCAGTTCTATTCCCAAACCAAGTAGATACATTGCTGAATTAAAACTGTTAAAACTGTATTACTGCAAAAAGAAGCTCTGTTTATTTTAAAGTATAAAACTATGTCTCCTTGTGGGCTCAATGTTGAGTTCAATTGGAGAGTGCTGTGTAATTAATTGTTTAATTGCTTAATTGAGTTACTATTTTGCTATAAAGCATGAGTGCTTGTATACAATTTTATTCTCCTTGAAGGCTTTGGCGAGGGCGTCCAGCCGGCATTTTATTAAAAGAGTTTCTGGATACTGTGGTCGTTGTTTGCTGCTAGATACATTGCTGACACTGCAGTGCAGCATAAGGGGGGTGCTGCACTCCTGAGTATGTTCCCCTTTGGATGAGACATTAAACTGAGGTCCTGTCTGCTTGAGTTGGTGGTAGCACAGGTGGATGTAAAAGATCCCACAGCAGCTATCAAAAAGAGAAGGGTTCTTTATTTTTATATATATATATATATATATATATATATATATATATATATATATATATATATATATATATATATACATATACACACACACACACACACACAAGAAATCCTATTTATAAAATATTTACACATTTACAAATGTACAAACAGATAGATATACAAATCTGCTTACAAATATTCATAATTTTCTTTACAATCATACTAAATTTTCAACCCTATTAGCCCCTGACTCCTTTTTCCATACCCACCATCTGATTTTACTTAGCATTGCTGCTTAAATCCATTTACTATCAACCATGATTTCTTTTAGTCTTTTATTCCACATAACCCATGTGATGACATGAGGTAGTATCAGTTGTGCCAGAGGGAGTAGGGCAGTGCATGTGTAACATTTGCCAGCATAGCTAGCTGGAGTTTTGTAAAGAATTATATGCCATTTAAATATCAAACTGATTTGTACAGATGCTTGTCTTAAAATGTATTTGTAAAGTTGCTTGTGTTAAAAATGAAACAACAGTGGGTCCTGCTGGACAGAAAAGAAATATACATTTGTATCAGACTGTATTGTTGTAACTGATGAAATCTATTGTTGTAACTAATGAAATGTTGAAACGTATGTATTTTGTATCATACATAAGATAGAAGAGGTCACTTAAGGTTAATCATTTGTGAAGTGAGGAGATGGAGCTAGGAACTAAACCTTCTATTTAAGGGGTAAAATAAAACATTTCAGAGCTTTATTAGAAAGGCTCACCCAGACTCTGCTACACTTTGCTGTGAAGGAAAGGTTAGTTTGCTTTTTATTTGTTGCATTTTGTATTAGTTTATTGCCTTTTTATATTTTGAATACTATGATTTGTTTTCTTTACCTTGTGTTTTACTTTTATTCTGCTTTTAACTGCATATTAAAACTTCAAAAGACACCACAGCTCTGTCTCTTGTGAGTCAGGCAGAAATACCACCCCCACCCCTCCACCCCCACAGCTACCCTGTCACTGTCATGTTCTTAAATACCACTGTCTTTCTAGTTGCCTGTCTCTTATATTAATTTGACCATATATCTCATTTCCTCTCTGCTTTCACTGGCTTGTGTGAGTAAGCACAAAAAGTATCATTTTGTGAAGTCACTCCCCTTCAACTATTTAAATGTATTGGCTATTCTACTGTATTCCATAGTACCAGAATACAAAAGTGATCACCCCCTTTCAATCTATCTTGCTATTTTAAAAATAGTGACTCTCCACTAAAACTTAATTTTTTAGACAGGTAAAACTTAAGTTACCTACTTTCACATCTAACTTCTCTAGTGCACACTGCAGTGTTTAGGATAAACCATGTTTTTTCATCTTACCTTTAAGCATCCCTGTGACTAGCACTTGCTCTAATACCTGCTGGAAAGCACTAGGAAGCCTTAAACCGATACAAGCACTCAACTCTCCTTATTAATAAGGAGAAATTAATCATAGGCACTAAACAGCCTATAATTGCAAAGTACCTTGCTAAGGTAAGAGAAAACAGCTCCTGTACTTTTCAAAAAAAAAGCACCAAACCAGGCATGCCCACCTGGTGAATCTGGGCATACTGGGGCAATGCAGCAATTGCATCATGTACACAGACAACCCTCTCCTCCTACCACTCAACACTACAACCTGCGAGAGATGCACTTACATAGCCAAACTGGAAGCAAAGCTCTCTCCACCCAAGATTGTGCTAGACAGTCAAGAGGAGAAGGTTAACACCCGCACTACACCTCAAGCAAAACATAGCCCTTCTAAACTCACACCACTAACACCCACACATAGCAACACTAAATCCACATATGCGGAGGCCCTTAACTGTAACCTGCCCAGGCAACAAAGACCTCCAAAGCTGAAACGCAAACAAACAATCACAACCAAAGTGTCACATAGCTCACAACACCAGTGTGCCACCCAGCAACAGCCCCTAAGGCAAGACAACGTACCTAACACTTTAGTCATAGGAGATTCTATAGTCAGGCACACTGATGTCCCACTCACCAAGCTGAACAAGGAGAAAATTACAGTCAGCTGCCTGTCAGGTACCAGGATCCGCCACATAAGTCATGCACTCAAGTCACTCCACAACAAGTACAAATATGACTCTGTCATTGTCCATTTTGGAGTGAATGACTTGAGATGTACCACCCTGGACTACATGAAAAGAGACATGGAAGAGCTCTCAGATCATGTGGCCCAGGCAGGTATGACCCTAGCCCTGAGTAGCAGCCTGCCATTGCCCAGAATGTTACCACAATATAAGGACAAAATTATTGACTTCAACAATTGACTAAGCTTCTGGTGTCATTCAAAGGGGATCCAGTATCTGTCTGCCTGGGATGACATGATCGACAGACCACAATGCTTTGCCAGAGATGGTCTGCACCTGTTGCCCCTGGGATTTAGGTTACTGGCTAATGCTCCTGCTGTGGAGTAATATTGTGACTTTTTTAGGCAAAGTTCAAAGGACAAAACCACCACCATAACAGGTACAAGCATGCAAGATCTGAAGGTAATGCTACTCAATGCTAGAAGTCTAAACCTCAAAATGCACTCTCTCGAGTCACTCCTAAAAATGGAGAACATCGATATCTGTGCAGTAACTGAGACCTGGTTCAAGGCTCCAGAGAACACCCCTGCAATACCAGACTACAACTCTTACCACACTTTTTGGCCACCAAACCAGGATCGAAACACTAAAGATGGAGTGTCCATATTCGCCAAGGATATTCACACCACCAGGTTGGTTGCCCAACACAATGCATCTGAAATTCTCCAGGTACAACAACACTAGGTAAGACTGCAATCCAAATTGTAGCTTGCTACAGATCCCCCACCATGCCCCAAGATTCTCACTACACCTTTCTAAACATATTGGAAAATATTAATATACAAACAAACACCCTAATACTGGGTGATTTCAACTACCCTGCCATTACCTGGGAAAACTACTCATGTACCAACACCTTTGCCCAACGATTCTTAGAATTCATAAATTCCAATGCCCTGGATCAACTAATCCATAGTCCCACCAGGGGCTCCAATATCCCAGACCAGGTCATTACCAACATGGGAAATCGATGCTCCACACCTATGGTCACCTCCTCGTTGGTCAGATCAGACCATAAGCTAATCACCCTTAAAATCCACATCCACCCCCACCCCCCAGTAAGGAAACCTCCATAAAAAACTCCTCCAAAGCCAACTTCACGCTACTCAAGTCAGAAGATACAAACTTCATGACACCCATACAGTCGGGAACTGAAAGTTCAACTGCTGAGTCCTACACTATGGCACTGTATGAGCATATCCATTCATGCATGAATCATGCCATCCCAACTAGAACCAAGATGCTCTCCTCCAAAAAAAAGAAGCCAATCTGGTGGTCCCCTGCCATAAACAAACTTTACAACAAAAGGAAGAAACTGTTGCAGAAAATAGGAAAATTCCAGGATGCAAAAAACTCCTTTACCAGCCTCAGTAAGAAGCTAAGATCCCTCTTAAAATCCTCCAAAGCTAGTTACAAAAATAAAATTGTCAAAGATTCCAAAGACAACCACAAGGCATTCTATAACTATGTCAAGAATCTAAATAGCAATGCTCAGATCTACTCTGAGCTACAACAGAATGGCATTAAATATACTGATCCCAAGGATATTGCCAATATCCTGGCAGATCGATTCAGTGCCAACTTCACCCCCTCTCACCCCCTAAATGGCCCATGTCAATACCGGAAGATTGCCAAATTTCGGTAATAATGGCCACACACGTAAAAAATGCACTCTCCAAAGCTAAGAATACAGCATACATGGGACCAGATGACATCCCGGGCTGTGTACTACATGAACTACAAAATGAACTGGCACCTCACCTAAGTGTCATGTTTAATGATAACCTCACCTCAGGCTTCGTGCCCACTGAGTGGCGCACAGCTACAGTTATCCCACTCCACAGGGGGCATCCACCTTGGATCCCGGGAACTACCGCCCCATCAGTCTGATGAGCCTGATCTGCAAGGCCATGGAACTTATAAATAAAGACACTGGCAACCTTCAAACACTGGACCCCACGCAATTTGGGTTCATGAAGGACCGATCTTGTCTCCTGAACCTGATTAACTTCTTTGAATCAGTCTCCAGAGCCATGGATGAGGGTAAGGCAATCCACACAGCCTATCTGGACCTCACCAAGGCATATGACACCATTCCCCACTCTGGAATCATAGATAAACTTACTAAGCTGGGCATTAATTCCTATGTCACTCGATGGATTGCCAACTGGGTTACTGACAGATCCCATGCCTGTAAAAGTAGCTGACTCCAAATCCAGCTCCAAATAAGTGACAAGTGGAGTACCTCAGGGTTCAGTCCTGGGACCTCTCTTGCTTGGCATCTACTTCTCTGAAGTACAGGCCAACACTAAGGGACTCTGACTAACAAAGTTCACAGGTGACTGCAAACTGGGAGCCATTATTGAATCCCCAAATGATGTGGATACTCTACAAAAGGGCCTTTCAGAAACAAATGCTTGGTGCCAGAGCCATGGGCTCAAGCTCAATGCCAAGAAATGTATAGTTATCCCCTATGGGAAAAAACATGTAGCCGTGAATTACCACATAGGTTGCAGTACACTAAACATCAAAAGTGTGATAAGAGACTTAGGGACACAGGTGGACAGTGGTCTCATCTTCAATAACCACATCACCACAACAGTCAGAAAATCCTTCTATGTGGGACACCTCATCACTAAGGGATTTTCATCCAGAAAAAAGGAGGTCATTGTCCCACTGTACTCATCCCTCATTAGACCCATTATAGAATACAATGCCCCATTTGGTATGTACCTCTCAAGACATCTGCAACAACTGGAAAGGCCACAGAAATACCTCACTAAAAGAATCACAGGCCTAAAGCAGATGCCCTATGCTGACCACCTTAAAAAACTCCAGCTATACTCTGTGGCATATCGTCTACTCCAAGGCGATCTCTGCTTAACATACAAAGCCATGTCAAACCCAGAGATGTTAGACATGCTACACTTAAAGAAATCCCAATCCCTCAGAGCCATATGCTCTAGAGATCTAAACCTTGTCATCACAATAAACAAAACATGTTGGAGGGATAGGTTCCTGACCCAGAGACTCCCCAGACTCTGGAATAGACTGCCCATACATGTCAAGCAGAGCACCTCTTTGGCCCTCTTCAAGAGGAACCTTGATGATTGGATGGGAGAAAGGAAATTCCCCCCGGGGATCATGTCAGTCACCCTGCTAGACAGGAGTCCAGGGAAGTAAATAGTTTGGGAAGAAATAGCCAGGGAATTGTTATGACTAGGCTTGTATAGGCCCTAGGGCTGATAGCCAAGTACCGACCTATGAACCTATGAACCTGTAAACAGAGGATAATGGAAGGGCAGGGGTTAAGCTCAGCCCCATTAACCTCATGAAACATAGCCTGAAATTAAATGATTTGTTTTAGACCATAAAGATTTTATCTCAAAGGTCTGAATGCAGCCAGAGATGCAATGTCTGTGAAAGGCCTGGACTGGGGCCCTGCTATATTGCCTTTAGTGATGAACTAATTGCTACCCTGAGGTGCCACAAAATGACTTGCTAGTTTCTGCAGGAAGGGTGGAAGTGTTGGAATTGTTTTACAGTTTCCAGCTGCTGTAATAAACCTTAGCTAAATGTCTATCTGTGCATTGTGATACATCAGTGACAGTTCCTGGCTCAATTTCTAGTGGTGAGGGTGTAGTGTGGGAACCACAGGGTCAGGTGAGCAGATGTGATATCATTCTGTAGCTAGCTCTGAAATTGCATTTGAATACTAGTGAGAGATGTGAGGTGTGCATTCTGTTTTTTGGGAACTGACAAAGACACTCATCCACTTTCATCTTGCCTTGTTTTAGTAAGTAACTAGGGAATAGTAATTCCTCAGTCAGTTAAGACCATATAGTGAGATTGGTGAAAAGTAGTTTTGTTCTGTATCTGTCTGAGTCTTTCCATCTGTGTTGTTTTTTATATTTCCTGTGATTGAAACTCTGGTGTTTATTGTTAATAGATATTCAGTATTTTCAAGTTTTCCTTTATTATTAAATATATATAAACCCTGTATTGTGGATGGGATTTTAGAATATTTAACTTTTGAGAGTACTTGCTTTTATTTAGTGGCACTGTGGTTCCATGTTCCTGAAAGTCTTGCTCCTTGATTAACACTACCATTTGTATAAGTATTACATTTACTAAGCATAGACCCTCTTAGTAACAGCCTGCATATCATTGCTGGAGCCTTCCTGTGTCCTGACAGAGTGCTCTTCAAACTATCTGGAGATATACAGAGCTAAGTATATTTTCTGGCACTTCAGAGTTCTGTACTGTTATTTTTGCTTCACTGTATAGTTTTTCAGATCTCTGCTGAATGTGTTGGTTTTCTCCTACCCACCCTCCTTATTCCTGTCTTGTTGTTTAAATTTGGAGGCTTTTGCAGTTGCCCGCCCCCACTGTAGATTTGATCTGGGACACTGTCCCCAGTCCCATCTCTTTACCTCATTCTACCTAATATACTCCTTCTGCACTTGTTTTTAGTCATTTTTCATTTAATTGCATTTTTTAAACTGTTTGGTCTAACATTGCTACATACTCAAGTGTGCTAGCTTGCACTGCATTTGAATTGTTTTACTGCTGTTTTAGCTACTTTTCTGTATATATATATATATATATATATATATATATATATATATATATATATATATACATATATATATATATATATTTATTTATAAAAAAAATCTAAGCCTGTTTCCTACCTTTCCTGTAACTAGTGTAGTCCAGATTCAGATTTGTTGTATCCAGCACTGTATGTAAGCTTCTGAGCCCTCCCAAGCTTTCTGTGTTGGAGGGAAGCCTTCTAGCTTATCAGTGGGAGTGGTAAGCACTAGGTAACCTGTCTACCACATAAAGAGTGGTTCTGGCCCAGAAATTGTGGTTACTGGCAGTTTGGGCAGTTTTTCCATCTCTCTCAACTTTCTGATTTAAAAGCCCGCATTTGCACTTGTTTCCCCCCTTTCCTGTAACTAGTTTAGTCCAGATATAGATTCTTAGTTTTAGCACTTAAATTTGCTTATTCGTGATCAGCACTTGTTCAGAACTTGTTGTAAGCACAAAATAACCTACTAATTACTACAGCACTCAACCTTCCTTATTACCTAGAGGAAAACAGTTCTGGTACTTACTTTTCTCACTTGCTTAGAGAAAAACAGCTCTTGTACTCACTTTCCTCACCTATCTAGAGGAAAATTGTTTTTTATTCAGGCATGTCAAAGGGTCAGCTTCCAGTGTTCTCTCCTGTCTATCTGATGAGTCTGGGCATCTTGGGGCAATGTAGAAATTGCCTCATGTACACAGACAACCCTCTCCTCCTACCACCCAAGACTACAACCTGTGAGAGATGCACTTATCTAGCAAAACTGGATGTAAAGCTCTCTCCAACCAAGACTGAACTTGACAGTCAAGAGGAGAAGGTAAACACTTGCACCACACCACACTCATCACATAGTCTCACTAAATCTACACCACCAAAATCCACACATAGAAACACAAAAACATTCACGAAGGCTTTAAGTAATAATCTGCTCAAGCAACAGAGACCTCCAAAGCAGAAATGCAAGCAACCTCCACCCCCCAACACAACCCAAATGACACATAGTCTGCAGACTCAGTGTGCCACTCAACCACAGCCAGTAAGGCAAAACAACGTACCCAACACACTAGTCATATGTGACTCTATAGTCAGGCACACTGATGTCCCCCTCACCAGGCTAAAAAAAGGGAAAGTTACTGTCAGCTGCCTGTCGGGTGCCAGGATCCACCACATAACCCACGCACTCAGGTCACTCCACAACAAGTACAAATATGACTATGTCATTGTCTATGTTGGTGTGAATGACCTGAGATGTACCTCCCTGGACTACATGAAAAGAGACATGGAACAGCTCTCCGATCTTGTAGCCCAGGCAGGTATAACCCTAGCCGTGATTAGCATTCTGCCATCACCCAGAATAATGCTGCAGTACAAGGACAAAATGATTGACTTCAACAATTGGCTAAGCTTCTGATGTCATTCTAAGGGGATCCAGTATCTGTCTGCCTGGGTTGACATGGTCAACAGACCACGATGCTTTGCCAGAGATGGCTTGCACCTGTCACCCCTGGGATTCTGGATACTGGCTAAGGTTCTTGCCACCCCTATTGTGCCTTTTTTAGGCAAGGGCACCACAAACCAAATCCTCCTGCGCGTGGGCAATGCACGGCCCCAAACTTCGACATACAACAAAAAACAAGATAGGAGCCAGCAATGGATGATCAAAAATTATATATTTGAATTAAAGCATCACAGCAGAAAAATAACACATACCGGTTTCGGCTGGTAAATTACACAGCCTTCATCAGTGTATATAAATTTGAGCATTTCCTTCCTGTTAAATAGATAAGCATACAATACCATTGGTGGATACTTTATAAATATTCATTGAGTCCTGGGGAGAAAAGCCCACCCAGTTTAATGATCCACTTTTTTTCTTTTCTATTTAAAATCTCATGCCAACCAAATTTGTTTGTGCGGTCACCCTGAATTACGTCAATGATTGTAAATAAAAATAGTGCTGATGGATGTGATAGCTGGTGTTTGTACAATGCATTCGTAAGCTTTTTCCGTTTAATATTACTATAATGTTCTGAAATCCGTAACCTCAAACATCTGGAAGTTTGTCCAATGTAAAATGCACCACATTTGCATGTAGCCATGTAAATGGCCCAATCACTACTACAGTTGCAGAACATATTGATATCAAAAACCTTAGGACAGTTAGACTTAATTTCCTTGTGTCCTTATGTATTTATTTACATTTAATGACCACAATAGGAAACAACCATATAGACTATGTCCAGAAATAGTAGTTTGTATTCTACCCCTGCTCTCCTATCCCTGGTTTTTATAATGGTTGTGTGAGAATTCAAATTTTTACCATTTGTAAAGTGAACATTACATACATTTATCAGGGATAATCCTACTGGTTTCTCTGTCTGAATATTCCAATGGCGGCCGTACAATTAACAAAACCTCGAGTAATGGTATTGTAAGTTGTTGTAGTTGTAAGTGGATATTTGAACATGACATGTAATGTCTTCTTATTTCTCCTGAAGCAATTGGCTAACTGGCCATGTCTTGTACTTGTTAGGCTCTGGCCTTGGCATTGGCTCTTTGTTCCTTCCCATAACCTCTTGTGTAAAACCCTATGTTAAATTCTGAAAGTTGTGTTGAGCATTTGACTTGTTGTGAGCATATCCGTTTGGTTCTATTATGGATGTTATTGCCATGTGTGGAGTGGCTATGTAGCAATATGAAAAAGCAATTGCGTGTAGTATGGATGAATCTGTCTCAAGGAACTTGTCATGTCTCTCTCTCAAGTGTACCAAAATCAGAAATAAAAACCATCCTGTGGGTGTCATCCTGTGATTGTGTCACGTGTGTCATTTGAACCCAGAGCCCCATTAACCCTAACATCAAGATGTGTAAAAAGCCCTCAAACCTACTCAATTACCCTCCAGACTAGCCAGATGTACTCTTTCGTGTTGTCAAAGATGATTCTGTTAGAGATGTAAATTAACTACAAGAGTCAATTAACTAACTGATAGATGCATACTTATCCACTAAAAGGCCCCCCGGCATTCGGGGGGAAAGCCCAATTACAATTGTCTCTATAATAAAAACATCAATATTGCCATACATAAAAATAAAAACATTGCAGACATATACAAGTATGTGTCAACATATAATATAGAATAATGGAAACACATATGATCACCATAATCATAAGCCAATAGGCAGAACCTACGAAGACGGGCTGGATATGACCAATATAAAGCAA
This sequence comes from Protopterus annectens, assembly GCF_019279795.1. Taxonomy (NCBI): domain Eukaryota; kingdom Metazoa; phylum Chordata; order Ceratodontiformes; family Protopteridae; genus Protopterus; species Protopterus annectens. The sequence goes on from NC_056727.1 coordinate 1,204,732,757, forward strand.
ATACATCAGGCGCTAATATTGCCAATCTTCTTCCAACTGAGTATCAGATGTCTCTATTGAAATCTCTTTGTGAAAGCTTGTTGTGAAAATAAAAATTTGAGCTAAAAATAATGTTTACGGTTTTTTGTAAGTTGTCTTTTCAGAAACTGTGACAAATTTTCGTGATTTCACTCCAGAAAGATGGTGGTAAGTAATTTGTAAACTTGGATGTGAGTTGGTTTTGTGGATATATTAAGAAATTTAGTTTTCAATCCCACCCTGTCCAAGGCATTTTAAGGAAAAGTTCAATACATATGGTTATAATATCTAGTGTCTGATAGCTGTCTCAGGGCCTCATTATTATAGGCATCCCAATTCTGTACCACAACTGCCCCACCTTTGTCACTGCTGTAATCAACATTTTTGTTTATTATTCTGAGTTCCAGTATACTTCTTTCTCTTTCTAACAAACAGTTGTTATGTTTCCAAAAACCAAGAACACCAAAAAAAAAATGGACATCCCACACACTTTTTTGAAATTGAAAATGAATTCACCACAGGTTAATCAGGGATGGAGAAATTGTAGATGGAATTTCCCTTTCAAAATCTCCAGAATCTCCAAAAAACATATTTTCAAGTTGATTTTGAAAAGGGGAATTTTACATATCATCCATCTAAGTTTTCCCTGTTTACTGTTAGGGAGAAAGAAGCCATACTGGAACTCCAGAATAATAAACAAATTGTGATTACAGCAGCAGACAAAGGTGGGGCAGTTGTGGTACAGAATTGGGATGCCTATAATAATGAGGCCCTGAGACAGCTATCAGACACTAGATATTATAACCATATGCTTCATGACCCTGTACTCAGATTTACCAAGTGTATTGAACTTTTCCTTAAAAATGCCTTGGACAGGGGTGTTATTTCTAACGATACTTTATCCCAACTTACAATCAAGGATTGGAATTCCCAATATATTTACTTTCTCAAAAAAAAAAAACAAAAATCTTACACCAATACACAGTAGACACAGTGTCTGGAAGGAAATATTTAACTGAACCTTTGTCTTTGTTTTTGACAAAACATCTTAAACCGTTGTTGGGTTTTGTTAGATCAAGATTAAATGACACCACAAGCTTTCTACAAATCATATCTGATACTCAGTTGGAAGAAGATTGGTTTTTATGTACGCTTGATGTATGCGCCTTATATACCAATATTCCACACCAAGCTGGTCTTCAGGCTTTGGCTTATTGGCTGGATTATGCAGGTCTATATGGTTCCACATTCAATGAATTCTTGGTTGACATGGCCAGATATGTCCTTACTTGCAATGTTTTTTATTATAAAGACAATTGTTATTGGCAAGTTATAAGCATATGGGGGGGGGCTTTGCCCCCCCATATATATGATTTTTATGGCCTATGTCGAGACCAAGTTAATTTATGATTCTAACAGAAACATCTTTATATCAGAAATGGACATCTGGAGGCGATATCTAGATGACATCTGGCTAGTGTGGAGGGGTACTGAGTCAAGTTTGTTAGCTTTTGTACAATATCTGAATAGCAATGAATGGGGTTTAGGGTTCACGGAACAACATGACACCCACAGGATGGTTTTTTTTAGATGTTATTATACGGAAACTCTCTGATGGCACACTTGAGAGCGAGACATATAGGAAGTTCCCTCAGTACAATTCATTGCTACACGCTACAAGTTTTCATGCTCCACACATAGCCAATAACATCCCGAAATCGCAATTTATTAGAACCAAACGGATATGCTCACAACAGTCAACATATCACAAAAATTCTGAGGACCTTACACATAGGTTTAAACAAAGAGGTTATAAGGAAGGGGTAGTAGCCAATGCCAAGAGACAGGTACAAGACATGGAGCGTAGCCAGTTGCTTCAATATAAGGAGAAGAACAATGATTACATGTCATCCAAACCACTTAGACTCACAACAACTTATGGCAGAAATACTATTGGTTTTGTTAACATTGTACAGCGTCATTGGAATATTCTGCAGAGTGATCCAGAAGTTGCTAGGATTATCCCTGATAAATGTATGTGTTCATACAGGAATGGTAAAAATTTGAATTCTCATTTCAACCATTACAAAACCAGGGATAGGAAGAGCAGGGGTAGAATACAAACTACTATTTCTGGACATAGTCTATATGGTTGTTTCCCATGTGGTCATTGTGTAAATTGTAAATACATATGTACCACAAGGGAATTTTCAAGTCGCAACTGTCCTAAGGTTTTTGATATCAATATGTTCTGCAACTGTAGTAGTGATTGGGCCATTTATATGGCTACATGCAAATGTGGTGCATTTTACATTGGACAAACTTCCAGATGTTTGAGGTTACGTATTTCAGAACATTATAGTAATATTAAACAGAAAAAGCTTACGAATGCATTGTACAAACACCAGTTATCACATCCATCAGCACTATTTTTATTTACAATCATTGATGTGATTCAGGGTGACCGTAAAAACAAATTTGGTTGGCATGAGATTTTAAATAGAAAAGAAAAAAAGTGGATCATTAAACTGGGTGGGCTTTTCTCCCCAGGACTCAATGAATATTTATAAAATATCCACCAATGGGATTGTATGCTTATGTATTTAACAGGAAGGAAATGCTCAAATTTATATACACTGATGAAGGCTGTGTAATTTACCAGCCGAAACCGGTATGTGTTATTTTTCTGCTGTGATGCTTTAATTCTAATATATATTTTTTGATCATCAATTGCTGGCTCCTATCTTGTTTTTTTTTTTTTTAGGCAAGGCTCAAATGACAAATTCACCACCATAACAGGAACAGGCAAGCAAAAACTGAGGGTGATGTTACTCAATGCTAGAAGTCTAAATCTCAAAATGCACTCACTTGAGGCACTCCTTAAAATGGAGAACATCGATATCTGTGCAGTGACTAAGACCTGGTTCAAGGCTCCAGAGAGCACCCCTGCACTACCAGGCTATAACGCATACCACACTTTTCGGCCATGTAACCTGGACCGGAACACCAAAGGTGGAGGTGTGTCCATATTCATTAAGGATATCCACACCTCAGGGCTATTTGCTCAGCATAATGCAGCCGAGGTTATCCAAGTGCAAGTAACTCTGGGCAAGACTGCAATCTGAATTGTAGCTTGCTACAGATTCCCCACCATGCCACAGGATTCCGACTCCTCTTTTCTTGATGTACTGGAAAATATAAGGGTTCGACCAAACACCCTAATAATGGGTGATTTCAACTACCCAATCATTAAGTGGGAAAACTACTCATGTGCCAACTCCTTCGCTCAACGCTTTCTGGAATTCATAAACTCCAATGCCCTGGATCAACTTATCCACACCCCCACCATGGGCAAAAATATCCTAGATCTAGTCATTACTAACATGAGTGACTGGTGTTCCACACCTGAAGTCAATGCCTCATTGGTCCGATCCAACCATAAGCTAATTACCCTAGATATCCACATCCTGCCCCCACTCCCCATTAAGGAAACCATGGTAAAAAACTTCTCCAAAGCCATCTTCATGCTTCTTAAGACAGAAGTGGTGAACTTCATGATACCCATGCAGATGGACAATACAGTTACGACTACTGAATCCTACACAATTGCACTTTATAAGCACTTACATGAGTGCATGGATCATGCTATCCCAAACAGAACCAAGACGCTATCCTCCAAAAAAAGGAAGCCAGTCTGGTGGTCCCCTGCCATAAACAAAGTGTACAACAGAAGGAAGAAACTGTTGCAAAAGAGAGTAAAATCCCGTGAGTGGAGGAGGTCCCTGGTCAGCTTCATTAAGAAGCTGCAATCCCTGAAAAATCCTCCAAACTTAGTTACGAAAACAAAATCGCCACTGATTCTAAAGACAACCACAAAGCATTCTATAGCTATGTCAATAATCTCAATGGCAACACTCAGATCTGCTCTGAGTTAGAGCACAATGGCACTAAATATACAAACCCAACTGATATTGCCAACATCCTGGCAGATAGGTTCAGTGCTAACTTTACCCCCCTCTCACCCCCTAAAGAGCCCATCTCTATACCACAAGGATGCAAAGTTCCTGTAATCACGGCTGCACAGGTAAAAACCACACTCTCCAAAGCCAAGAACATAGCATCCATGGGACCAGATAACATCCCAGGCTGCGTTCTACATGAACTACAGAACGAACTGGCACCACCTAAGTACCATGTTCAATCATAGCCTCACCTCAGGCTTTGTGCCTGCTGAATGGCGCACAGTGACAGTTATCCCACTCCACAAGGGGGGAGCCACCAGAGACCCCGGGAACTACCGCCCCATTAGCCTGACGAGCCTGGTCTGCAAGGCCATGAAATATATCATCATGGAACTTATAAACAAAGACATTGGTAATCTCCAAACTCTAGACCCCACCCAGTTCGGGTTTGTAAAAGGCAGATCATGTCTCCTAAACCTGATAGACTTCTTTGAAGCAGTCACCAAAGCCGTAGACGAGGGAAAGGTGGTTCACACAGCCTATCTAGATCTTTCCAAGTCTTTCGACACCATCCCCCACTCTGGAATTATAGATAAACTCAGTAAACTAGGTATAAATCCCTATGTCACAAGATGGGTTGCCAACTGGCTCACTGACAGAACCCACACTGTGATAGTAGTAGACTCCAAATCCAACTTCAGACCAGTGTCAAGAGGAGTACCACAGGGTTCAGTCCTGGGTCCTCTCCTGTTTGATATCTGCTTCTCTGAAGTACAGGCTAACACAGAAGGTCTTTGGCTAATGAAGTTTGCAGATGACTGCAAACCAGGAGCCATAATCAAAACTCCTAATGATGTGAACATCCTACAAAAGGGCCTCACTGAGACAGATGCCTGGTGCCATGGCCTCAAGCTCAATGCCAAAAAGTGCATTGTCATACCCTTTGGTAAAAACTCTGTACCCATGAACTACAACATAGGCGGTAGTATACCTAACACTGAAAGTGTGATAAGAGACCTTGGGACACAGGTGGACAGTAGTCTCTCCTTTGATAATCACATCACCACAGTAGTCAGGAAATCCTTCTACATGGCACACCTCATCACAAAAGGTTTCTCATCCAGAAAAAAAGAGGTTATTGTTCCCCTCTACTCATCACTCATTAGACCCATTATAGAGTACAATGCCCCTTTTGGTATGTACCTCACAAGGCATCTGCAACAACTGGAAAGGCCACAGAAATACCTCACAAAGAGGATTACCGGCCTCAAACAGATGCCCTATGCAGACCGTCTCAAAAAACTCCAGCTTTACTCCATTGCATATCACCTACTCAGAGGTGATCTCTGCCTAACATACAAAGCTATGTCAAACCCAGAGCTGTTGGACATGGTCCACTTAAAGAAATCCTAATCCTCCGAGCTACACACTCTAGGGACCTAAACCTTGTCACCACAATAAACAGAACATGCCGGAGGGATAGATTCCTGTCCCAGAGACTTCCCATACTCTGGAATAAACTACCTATCTATATCAAACAAAGCTCCTCATTAGCACTCTTCAAGAAAAATCTTGATGATTGAATGGGAAATACGAAATTCAACCCGGGGATCACTTCTGTGACTCTGCTCCACAGTGGCACAGGAAAATAATTTTCTTGGGTGGCAAAAGCCAGGGTACCTTTTTGTCTGGGCTTGTATAGGCACCAGGGCCGATAGCCTAGTACCTACCTATGAACCTATGTAATTGGGTACCCTTGTAAGAGGCTTAAAGTAGCTGTCTTTAGGTGTTCTGGTGGCAGTAAATCTACCTTATAGTCTGGGTGGAGGTGTCAGAGTGGGTAAGCTGTGCCAGCCTTTCCCAAGTGTGTGTGATGGCTACTTTGAACAGGTACATTGAGATCACTGATTTCACGGAGAGGGTGTGGAAGAATTGGCTTGGAACACCCGGCTAATGACTCAGCTCTGTAGTGGTCAGTGGTTACTCTTGTTTGGGGCCTGGAGTGAGAGCCGAGCCCCAGGACTGGAGTATGCATTCCCTGTGTCCTCTTAAAGGAAATTGTACTTGGTGCAGAGAGCTGCATCTGAAAATACTGTGTGTCTATTTTTTCTATGTCAGACTGTATTGTTGTAACTGATGAAATGTATGTATTTTAACAGAGGATACTGGAAGGGAAGGGGTTCAGCTCAGCCCAGATAACCTTAAGAAAAATAATCTGAAATGAAATGACTTGGTGTAGGGCATAAAGATTTTATCTCACAGGTCTGAATGCAGCCAGAGATGCAATGTCTGTGAAAGGCCTGGGCTGTGGTCCTGATCTATTGTCCTTAGTGGTGAACTAATTGCTACCCTGGGGTGCCATAAAAATGGCTTGTTAGTTTCTGTAGGAAGGATGGAAGTGTTGGAATTGTTTTCCAGTTTTGTTGGAATTGTTTTCCAGTTTCCAGATCCTGTAATAAACTTAGTTAAAGTTCTATGTGTCTATTGTCACACATCAGTACCAGATCCTGGCTCAAATCCTAGTGAGGAGGTAGTGTGGAAACCACAGAGTCAGATTACCAAATGTGATGTCATTCTGTAGCCAGCTCTGAAATTGTATTTGAATACTAGTGAGAGGTGAGGTGTGCACTCTGTTTTTGGGACCTGACAAAGACACTCATTAACATTCATCTTGCCTTGCTTTAGTAAGTAACTAGGAAAGAGTAATTCTTCAGTCAGTTAGGAAAATATAGTGAGATTAGATAAATGCATTTTTTCCTGCATCTGTCTGAGTATCTCCATCTGTGTTGTTTTTTTATATTTTCGGTGATTGAAACTGTGGTGTTTTTTGTAAATAGATATTCAGTATTTCCATGTTTTTTTCTTTATTTATTATTAAATATATCTAAACCATTCATTGTGACTGGTCTTTTAGAAAATATTTAACCTTTGAGAGTACTTGCATTTGCTCCATGTTCCTGAAGGTTTTACTGTTTGGTTAACACTACTATTTGTACAAGTATTAATTTTACTAAATGTAATTGAGTACCTTTGTAAGAGCCTTAAAGCAGCTGGCTTCAGGTGTTCTGGTGGCAGTAAATCTATCTTATAGTCTGGGTGGAGGTGTCAGAGTGGGTAAGCTGTGCTAGCCTTTCCCAAGAGTGTGTGACAGCTGCTTTGAACAGGGACACTAAGAGCACTATTTTCACAGAGACGGTGGTGGAGGAATTGACTTAGAACACCCAGATAAGGACTCAGTTATGTAGTGGTCAGTGGGGAGTCTTATTTGGGGCCTGGAGAGAGAGAGCCCTGCCCCAGGACTGGAGTGAGCATTCCCTGTGTGCTCTTAAAGGAGAACAATGGGATTGCATTATTAAATGTTCAACTTCTCTGCAATTTTTCTCCCTATTTCCAGTCCCTGATCTGAACAAAAAGCTTTGCAGCATTTCAAATATTTTTAAATAAGCATTTCTCTCCACTAGAACAGGACCTTACTGTACTGTGATGGTTTCACTTTCAAAAAGGAACTATTTAGCTATGGAAAAGCTTTCAGGAGTCTTCAAATTCCTGATTTCAGAGTGGCCAAATGAATACCAGTAGTTTTCCAGCCAGTTCCCTACCCCAAACTGACATCAGCACAACCATCTTAGCTTCGTATAGAAAAGAAGGAAAATCCACCCATGCTGTGATGTCACAGCTCTATGGCCCTTCCCCAATCCATAGAGTATTGAAATATAGCTTCAGTAGGTTAAGAATGTCTTTGTTAAGCTTGTGTTGCCTGTACATTTTATTTTGTGATTGCCACCTCTCCAGAGCTTTGTGCACAAGTCTATCTTTATTTGCTGTTCTCTATTGGTTTCGTGGTGAGTGTGATGCCTGTGCACTGGCCCAGTAATCAAGGAGTCTCAATCCTCACCACTAGCACCAGTGAGGGGCATCCACATATTATTTGCTTGACAGTGGTGGGATATCCACATCAAGTATTAATTGTTTGATAGGGGTGAGTTAGCCACATCACACATTAGTTGGCTTGTGGATAGTGAATTCCTGTAACTTGTGTGCAGTGATCATTGAAGGTGTTTTTGTACTCTAAATCAGCCATGCAGTGAACATTCAGAGATCAGAACACAATTGTTTTATTTCTTTTGTTAGTTTAGTTAGTCAGAGAGAGCAAGCAAGCATGTCAGCAAAGGAGTATGGCAAGCTAACAAGGAGCCAGTTGGCTGATATGTGCCAGGCTAAAGGACTGGTTCATGGAAACCTGACTAAAGCAGACATGATTGCAACTTTAATTACAACTGTATCTGAGACTAGCAACCAGGAGGATGATCAGACTGGTGATGGAGATGTACAACACTCAGAGAATGGACAGCTCAACCTTTCTATAGAGGACTTAAACATCCATCTTGAGCTAAAGAGACTTGAGTTGGAGGCCAAGTGTTTGGAGACAGAAGCAGCAGAGAGACTGAGGTGTCTAGAGACTGAGGAAAATGAGAAACTGTGATGTTTTCAGGCTGAGGAGAATGAGAAACTGCTACACTTGGAAGCGAAAGAGAAGGAGATGCAGCATGAAAAGGAGATGCTGACTCTTTGCCAGAGTCATGGAGGTAATGTGGAAGGGAATAACTGAACCCCAGAAGCAACAAAGGTCAGTAAATTTCTTCCACAGTTTATAGAGGGGGGTAATTTTGATAGTTTCATTTACATGTTTGAGAGGGTATGAAACAGTATGATGTTGACCAAAGGCTCTGGGTACAGTTCCTGACCCCCTTACTCCATGGTAAAGCTGTCACTGTGTTGTCCAAGCTATCTGATCATGATTTTTAAGCTATAATGTAAATAATTGTTTGCAAGAATTTTTTAAGCTAACACATGAAGCATATAGGAAAAGATTTCATGAGCATAGACACAAGGCAGATGAAAATGTGTGTGAATATATTGCTGAACTAAGCACTTATTTTCATAGGTGGGTAAGTGGATATCAGGTCACCACTTTTGAAGGGCTGGCAGACCTTTTGGTGAGAGAACAAGCCCCTAGCACTTTGCCTGAGGACATGAGGATCTGGTTAGCTGATAGACAATGTCTTACTATAGATGGGTTGGGTAAGAAGGGACACCTATACCTAGCAAGCAGGGCATCCCTGTACAGGAAAGGGACACCCAGTGCTGCTCATGGGTCTAAAGGAACCCATGGTGGGCAGCCTAGACTACCCCAACAGAATATGCCAGTAGCAGGGGAAGCCACTAGTCCAGGTACACATCCAGGACCTAGGGATAAATGTTTTAAATGCAACCAGTGGGTCCATGTAGCATATAAATATCCACGGAGGCAAGGTGGGGAACAAAAGGTGAGGGAGCCAGTAAGTGTGAAGGGCAAAATGCCAATAGCAGGTTGGCTTGAGACAACAGGGGTACCAAACTACCATCTTGCAGATGTCCTGATAGGGAAGGATTTTGATGAGGCAGTATCATGTGTTTATGCAGTTACACACAGTCAAGCTTGGAGACAAGCATGTGGGTCTGGTAGCCTGGGGGAGACTAAGTCAGACAGCATACTTACAGCCAGAACTGTTAGTGAGACTGAAGGTGAACCACAACTGCTTGTTGGTACTGATGGTCCCTTGGACAGAGTGACTGCAAGGGCAGAGGTGAGTAGTAGTACCCAGGCTGACTGTGAGGCACCGCTGTCAGAGGATACCAGACTTCCTGCGGAAGGGGATCTGGGAAGGATTACAAAGAGAGAGTTGAGACAGGCTCAGCTCTCAGACCCTACATTACAAGGCCTGAGGCAGGTAGCTAGTGAGGCACCTGATTCTCAAGGGAAGGGGGAATCTGTATACTGGAACAAAGGGTTACTGTATAGAGAGTGGACCCATGAGAGAGGGCTAGAGGGTGAGAGAATACAGCAGTTGGCACTTCTAGCCATAGCCCATTATATTCCCTTTGCAAGTCATATGGGCATAAAACATACAAAGAGATGTATTATGCAGAACATCTATTGGCCTAGAATTTCCAGAGATGTAACAGTATACTGCAGGACCTGTGAGCAGTGCCAAAAGGTAGGCAAGGCAGGAGACAAGTGGAAAACACCTTTGATGCCTTTGCCTGTGATTGAGGAGCCATTTCAGAGGGTAGCTATGGATATTGTGGGGCCTCTGAGTACCCCAAGCTCCATAGGGAAAAGTATATCCTAGTGGTAGTAGATTATGCTACAAGATACCCTGAGGCAGTTGCTTTGTCCTCCATTGAGATGGAAAAGGTGGCAAATGCTTTGTTAGAGATTTTCAGCAGGGTAGGTTTTCCAAAAGAAATACTGACTGACAGAGGTGCCAATTTCATGTCAGACCTGCTGGCATCTCTGTGGAAGTACTGTGGGGTGAAGCACCTAAAGACCACACCCTACCATCCCCAGACTAATGGTCTTGCTGAGAGGTTAAACTCTACACTCAAGTCCATGCTACGGTGGTTTGCAGACCAGTTTAAGAGGGAGTGGGACAAATATTTGCCCCATCTGTTGTTTGCTTACAGAAAGGTTCCCCAGGAATCCACAGGTTTTTTGCCCTTTGAGTTGCTGTATGGGCATAGGGTGAGAGGGCCTCTAGATTTAATTCGAGATGAGTGGGAAGGTGAGTGTGAATCTCACAAGGAGTCTGTTGTGGCATATGTCCTAAACCTCAGGACAAGGATCAGGGAACTCATGGGCTTGGCCCAGGAGAACCTGGCAGAAGCCCAACAGCAGAAAAAGGTCTGGTATGACAGGAATGCTTGAGCTAGACAGTATGGTATAGGGCAGCAGGTGATGGTTCTCATTCCTGTCAGACACAGCAAGCTGTGGGCAACTTGGGAGGGACCCTACAAGTGGTAAGGAAGGTCAGTGATGTTAACTACATAGTAGAACTGCCAGGCAGGGGCACAAATTGTACCGTGTTAACATGATGAAACCTTATCATGATAGGGAGGCCCTTGTGCTGAGTATTTGCAGTGGATTGCAGGAGGACTCTGAGGGAGATCTGGTGATTGATATCCTCAGTGGGACTCACACTGACACCTCAGTGGAAAGGGTAGCAATGTCCCAGCAGCTGTCTTCTATCCAGGTTCGAGAAATCCGAGCAGTGTGACAGACATTTGGGGACATGTTCATTGGGAAACCAGGGTGCACCCACCTGGTGCAGCACCAGGTAGATACAGGACCCCAAAGACGTATTATGCAGACCCCTTATAGGGTGCCTGAGAGAGTCAGACAGACTCTGACAGAAGAGATACAGGAAATGTTGGAACGAGGGGTAATTCAAGAGTCCAACAGTCCCTGGGCCTCCCCAGTGGTGCTGTCACCAATGAAGGATGGCAGCACCAGATTCTGTGTGGACTACAGGAAACTAAATAGTCACACAGAGTCAGATGCTTACCCCATGGCTAGGACAGATGAAGCCCTAGAGCAGCTGGGTGGGGCTAAGTATTTTACCACCATTGATCTTACCAAGGATTACTGGCAGGTGCCCCTGGCTCCCAATGCTACAGAGAGGTCAGCCTTTGTGACTCCTTTTGACTTGTATGAGTTCACAAAGATGCCCTTTGGGATGAAAAATGCCCCAGCAACTTTCCAGAGGCTGGTAGATCATATCCTAGCAGGAGCAAGAGGATTTGCCCTTGCTTACCTAGATGATATTGCCATCTATTGCCATTCCTGGCAAGAGCACATTCAGCATGTCAGGGAAGTGCTGGGCAGACTACAGAGGGTAGGACTGACCATTAAGCCCAGCAAATGTCAGGTGGGTATGACAGAGGTCTCCTACCTGGGACATAGAGTGGGGAGTGGTAAGATCAGGCCAGAACCTGCCAAAGTGGAAGCCATTCAGGCATGGCCTGCACCTGTTACCAAAAAGCAGGTGAGGGCATTTTTAGGGACAGCAGGGAACTACAGAAAGTTTGTCCCCAGGTATAGTACCATAGCTGCTCTCTTCACAGACCTGACAAGGAAAAACAGGCCAGATAAGGTGGTGTGGACCATAGCATGTGAGCAGGCATTCCCGAAGCTTAAAGAAGCTTTGGGAGGACCCTCTGTGTTTGCCAGTCCAGATTACAGCAAAGAATTTGCTGTGCAGGTGGATGCTTCAAACCTTGGGGTGGGGGCTGTACTTAGCCAGATTTCTTCAGAGGGAGAAGAGCACCCAGTGGTTTATCTCAGTCACAGGCTCCAACCCAGGGAGGAATGCTATGCAGCTGTAGAAAAGGAATGTCTAGCCATAGTGTGGGCACTACAGAAACTTCAGCCTTATCTGTATGGAAGGAAATGCACTGCAGTTACAGATCACAATCTCCTAACATGGTTACATCGAGCCAGCCAGCAAAATGTCAAGTTACTAAGATGGAGCCTAGGGTTGCAAACATATGATATGTCAGTGCAGCACCGCAGTGGGATTAGCAATGCCAACACAGATGGGCTCTCAAGACAGGGAATGGGATAAGGTACACCCACATAGACTCAACCCTCTCAAGCAATGTTTCTCAAAGGACACTTGAAAAACTAGCTTGAGTTCTCGGTGGGGGGGGGGGTAAATGTGAACTACTGAGGGACTGCCAGCCCAGCCCGACAGAATTTTGTAAATAATTCTATGTCATTGTAAATATTAATATAATCCACAGGCTTGTTTCACAAATGTAAAGAAAACTGTGTTATGTGCTAAGCTTCAAAACCACAGGGCACCCTGCTGGAAGAAAGCTGATAAGTAAAGAATTTTACAACTGTGTACGATCTTAAGCTCAGAGACAGGAAATTATTTCTATTGCAGTAAGACATAGGTAATTACTAGGTTTCACATGTAAAGTGTCTTTTATTGCTGTGGCTTCCTGGCAGGTGCAGATAAAAAATAAATGTTAAAATTTTGAGTTCTGTGAGCCAGCGAAACTTGTGCAGAAGTGTCAAGAATGATGTAATCTGAAATGAATCAGCAGTAATGTGTATTAGCAATTTAAGGGCTATCTCAGAAAGTAAGAATAGCATTTTTTATTTGTCTTCACACCTGACAACTCACCAGCACTTTGCTTTGCTCTGTAACTAGAATTTAGAACAGTGATTTCTGTTAGAGATAGATAGAAATATAGCCAGATTAGTCTAGTTGTTTTCTATATTTATGTCAGACTGTCCTACAATGTTATTTTAAAGTATTTCCTGTGATTTCTGAACTCTCTAATGTCATTATGTTGAGTTAATAGGTACTGCAGTGTGTTTTTATTATTATTAACTATTTTTAAACCTTTTAACTGTGGCTATTTTGTGTAGAGATAATTTAAGCTCTCAGAGTATTGCATGTATTTGGCGATACTGTACCAGCCACTCCAATAGCCTTAGCCCTGGGTCACACTTACTATTTGGATAACAGTAACATTGCACAGTAGAACTGGTCACCCTTTGGTAAGGGCCTTTATAGTAGCCAATAAGGGTAGTTGGTGGCAGTGGATTACTACCTTATAGCCTGGGCAGAAGGGGGCATAGTTAGTGAACCTGTGCCAGCCTTCCCGAGGTGTCTGCATGTTTGTATACAAATCAAATCTCAAAGTGTGTGTGTGTGTGTGTGTGTGTGTGTCAGCTACTTGGGCAGGGACACTAAGCACTGGTTGGACAGAGAGGGTACTGGGGGTTTTGGCTTGACTACTCATCTGAGATTTAAACCCTATAGCTGTGCCAGTGGGGAGTCTTATTGGGGATCTGGAGAGAGAGAGAGAGCGAGAGAGAGAAACCAGCCCTAGACTGACTGTGATCTCTGTGTGCTCTTAAGGGAAATTGTACTTTACTGTGTGTGTACTTATTATCCTCCTAATGTGGATGCCCCTCACTGGTGCTAATGGTGAGGATTGAGGCACCTTGATTACTGGGCCAGTGCATGGGTGTCACAGTGAGAATTAGATTTTTTTTATTGAGTATGCTTGGTTAACATCTCCTTTATGAAACAGAGAGAAAGTTTTTTGCCATTTAATGTAATCTAGGGCCAGAAGGCCACATGTGAGTGTGGTTATCTAAACAAAATATATTATGAAGATGCATGAATTGCCCAGTTCTGAATTTCAATATATGCACTTCTTTGCAATTTTCAGTGGAGTGTAATAGTAGCGTTGTTATTTTCCTATACTTGGTTATTTTGCATTTCATAGGAGCTGGTTTACATCTATTGTCTACAAAGTAGTCCTAATGAAACAGGGCTTATTTATAACCCTGTGCAGCTTAATAGCTTGTCTATTTGCTGAACTGATGTATGCTTTGCACATGATTGTATTGTTCATATTTACTGCCTGACTACTGCTGGAAAGAAAAGTGATGCACGTGCAATTCTTCAGTTAATTGTTTGATATGAATGAATTCCCATTAGCGTGTTGCTAAAATAGCACCAGTGTCTCACTGGTGCTTGCCCTTTGTTCTGTAAACCAGGAATGGATTTTTGTCTAATGTAAGCTTTTAGAAGCAGAACTTTGAGTTTAATATGGGTGGTTCTGAAGATGTCTGATTTGACAGACGAAAGTGCTTAACCATTCTCTGCTTTACTTGGATTTATTAAAACACTGCTTTGTGGTTTCCTCTTGGACTGACTTGGTTTTCTTTGGATTTTGTTTGGTGTATACCTAGTCAAGCACTGGTGGAATTATTTCGGTTAATGTAAGCGTTTGACTACAACATTATTTAAAATGCAAAAATGTGTAGATGATGTTGCTTTTTCAGCAATTGTAGTAGCCAAAATAGGATCATAGGATCATAGAGAATTACCAGGCTATTGGCCTTGAGGCCTTTATAAGCCTAGCCAAGAGTTTAGCCCATGTTTAGACAAGTCAGCACCCAATGCCCCTGTCCAGCAGGGACACGGGTGGAATCCCAGGGGATGTATTTTCTGTTTCCCATCCAGTTATCCAGGTAGCACTTGAAAATGGATAATGAGGTGCTCTGCTTGACATGGAGAGGGAGTATTTTCCACATATGGGGGAGTCTCTGCGACACAAATCTGTCCCACCAAGTCCTATTGATGTCAAAGACCAGGTTAAGGTTGCTTGTGTGAGTTACTCAAGTGGAGCTTGACTTACGGATATGCAGCAGTCCCATCAAGATGGGGTCTGAAATTGCTTTGTATGCCAGACAGAGGTCACCTCTGAGGAGTCTGCATAAAACTGAGTAGAGGGACAGGGCTTTTAGCCTATCTGTGTAGGGTAGATGTTTGAGGCCCTGGATTCTTCTGGTGAGGAACCTCTGTGGTCTCTCCAGCTGCTGCATGTGCTTTGTGAGGTACATGCCAAAGGGGGTGTTGTACTCAATAATTGGCCTTATAAGGGAAGAATACAGGGATGTTATGACCTCCTTGTCCCTGGATGAGATACCCTTACTTATGAGGTGGGCCATGTAGAAAGCTTTACGTACAATGGAAACAACATGGTGGTCAAAAGTCAGGTTGCTATCAGCCTGGGTGCCCAAATCCCTCACAACTGATTGAATGCTTAGGATATTGCTATTAATGTGATAATATGTGGGGACATCACTCTCCCCAAAGAGGATGATGATTCATTTTTTTAGCATTCAGCTTGAGGCCATGTTTCTGGCACCAGTCATTTGTTTGGGTGAGACCCTCTTGGATGACGTCCACATCACTTGGGGAATTGATGACCATGTCCGCAAACTTGGTCAGCCATAGCACACTGGTTTTGGCCTGCACCTCAGAGAAGTATATCCTGAGTAACAGAGGCCCCAAGACCAATCCCTGGGGTACACCACTCATTATGGGTCTACTGCTTGAGGTGGCTTCCCCAATATTGATTAGGTGGGTTCTATCAGTGAGGCAGTTTGTTACCCATCTGATAACATATAGATCGATGCCTAGTTGAGAGAATTTATCTGTTATGCCCTTGTGGGGAATAGTGTCAGAGGCCTTGGCCAAGTCAAGGTATGGGGTGTGCACTGTCTTCTCCTCATCCATGGCTTTGGTGACTGTCTCAAAGAAGTCGACCAGATTTAACAAACATGACCTCTCCTTGACAAAGACAAACTGTGTGGGGTCAAGTGTTTGGAGGTTGCCAATGTCCCTTTTAATGAGGCCCATGATAATCCATTCCATGCCATGCAGATCAGGTTAGTTAGGCTAATGGGTTTATAATTTCTCAGATTGGTGGATGCTCCATATTTGTGTAAAGGAATGACAGTGGCTGTCCTCAACCAGGCTGGGACAAAGCCTGTACTCAGGCTTTGGTTGAATAGGGTGTCTAATGGTGCTGCAAGTTCATGCCTGAGTTCATCTAGGATGCAGCCTAGGATGTTATCGGGTCCCATGGAGGCTGTATTTTTTGCCTTTGAGAGGGCAGTGATGATCTGTACCCTAGAGATAAGGAGAGGGGGGGCAGATACTGGGGATGCCCTGATTTACTGATGGGGGGACAGAGAGGGTGAAGTTTTCACTGAATCTGTCAGCCAGTAGGTTGGCTATATGTACAGCATTTGTATATGTGATGTCCTTGACCACCAGTTCTGAACATATCTGGGTGCTTCCTTTGAGACTGCGGGCATATGTGAAGAAGGCTTTATGATTGTCTCTAGTAGATGTGGCCAATTTGGACTTGAAGTTTGCTTTGGAGGATTTCACTACTGCTCTTATTTGCTTGTTCAGACTAAGGACACATTGCTTCCAATTGGGCACCTGCTCCTGCTTGGTCTTGGACAGTAATTTTTTTCCTTTTGTTATAGAGTTTATTTATTGCAGATGTCCACCAGATAGGTTTACACTTCCTTACAGAGGATGATTTAGTCCTGTCAGGCATTTCTGATTCCATGCATCTATATAAATGCTTGTATAGTACTTTGGTGTAAGTTTTGGATATTGGTGCCAGTTCCTATGATAGTTAGAGAAATTGTGGATGATATAAATTCTCGTATAGTGCTTTGATGTAGTTCTGGATATTGGTGCCAGTTCCTATGATAGAGAAATTGTAGATGATATTATGAATAGAAAAGAAAAAGCAAACAAAATCATGACAGGAGACCTTAATAAGGCATTTGATACAACTGGACATTAAATCTTATGGGTAGTAATGAAAGAATGTAATATAAATGAGAAAGTTAGGAAAGTATGAATGTCAGCATATAATAATGATAATAAAGTAAAATACTTGTACATAGGAAGCTATAAAACAGTGATGTCCAATGAGTTGCATACTCTTTCCATTAGTTATGAATGTGATAATATGTGAAATAAATTACAAAATGAAGGTGGTGGGGTATATAACACCTGAAGGGTTAAGAATTCCAGTTTTGTAAACATATGCAGATGACATCATACTAATTGTAGAAAAAAACACATTTTGGATAAAAGAAGTAATAATTTGCACAAATGAGTACCTAGAGGTGATAGGGATGACTTTAAATGAACAGAAAAGTAAAGGTTTAGGTTTTATAGTAAAGATAGGGGTCATATATTTTATAATGAATTAAATTTCTGTATTAGATATAAAATTTGGAAATAAAGTTGTAAGTAGAATTCTCTGGAGAAAATATAAATTATCATTCAGAAAAAGCTTATTTGATAAATTAAGTACTGATGGCAAATAACATATATGTGTATTTATGTTGTCAACAGTATTTGAAAAGGAATTACTGCAAATATTTTTTATTTATATTGAGCTCCAGATTAAACCCAGTAGAAAGAGGAGTTTTGTATGTAAATAAAGAGGAAGGAGGTTTAGTGTTAATTAACCACGTGGTATGTGCTGCTTCATTAAATTTGTACAGAGATTAGTAGTAAAAATGTATGAATGTAAGTATGATAAATTTGGGGGTGTAGTAAAAAAAAGAGTAAAAGAGAAAAGTGTATAAATGAAAAAATAAAATGTTATGAAGAAAAATATTTTTGTAGAAAATAAAAATTGATGATACAGAAAGACAGAAAGAATGGTATAAAGATGTAATTGTGAGGAGTCAAGTGTTTGGAGGTTGCCAATGTCCCTGTTAACGAGGCCCATAATAATCCATTCCATGCCTTGCAGATCAGGTTAGTTAAGCTGATGAGTTTATAATTTCCCAGATTGGTGAACGCTCCACCTTTGTGTAAAGGAATGACAGTGGCTGTCTTCCACTCGGCTGGGACTAAGCTGGTACTCAGGCTTTGGTTGAATAGGGTGCCTAATGGTGCTGCAAGTTCATGTCTGAGTTTATGTAGGATGCAGCCTGGGATGTTATCGGGTCCCATGGAGGCTGTATTTTTTGCCTTTGAGAGGGCAGTGATGATCTGTTCCCTAGAGATAAGGGGAGGGGCAAGTACTGAGGATGTCCTGATTTACTGATTGGGGGACAGAGGGGGTGAAGTTATGGCTGAATCTGTCAGCCAGCAGGTTGGCTATATCTACAGCATTTGTATATGTGGTGTCCTTGACCACCAGTTCTGAAGAGATATGGGTGCTTCCTTTGAGATTGCGGACATATGTGAAGAAGGCCTTGTGATTGTCTCTAGCAGAAGTGGTGAATTTGGACTCAAAGTTGGCTTTGAAGAATTTCACTAGAGCTCTTATTTGCTTGTTCAGGCTAAGGAGAGATTGCTTCCAATTGGGCACCTGCTCCTTCTTGGTCCTGGACAGCAATTGTTTTCCTTTTGTTATATAGTTTATTGCAGATGCCCACCAGACAGGTTTACTCTTCCTTGCGGAGGATGATTTAGTCCTGTCAGGTATTCCTGATTCCTTGCATCTATACAAGTGCTTGTATAGTACTTTGGTGTAGATTAGGACATTGGTGCCAGTTACAACAGAGGGGGAGGGGGTTGTGAAGCTGTTTATACCATCCTTCAGGAGGTTGTAATCAGGTTTGGAGAATTTTTTTTGTTTGACTCTAGCTAGAGCGGGGTCAGTGGAGATGCTGACTTCAAAAGTGTCATATCTTACCAGGGAGGATGATACTGTAGGGGTGCTGCAGTGGTTACTCATGTTGGTTAATATCAAGTCCAAGATATTATCACCTCTTATGGGGGTATCAACTAGCTGTTCCAAGGCATTTGCATGGATAAAATCGAGGAATCTCTGGGCAGTAGCATTCTGGCATGAGTAGTTTTTCCAGTCTATGGTTGGGTAATTAAAGTCACCCAGGGTCATAGTATATGGCTGAATGTTGCTAGATTTGAAGAGATCCAGATAGGTGGAGTGGGCATCTTGAGTCAAATTTGGGGGCCTGTAGCTAGCTATGATTTGAATATGGGTCTTGTCAAGGGTTAACTGTACCTGGAGTGTCTCCTGTGTGTCATACTTTTGGACCAGCCTGGAGGTGTATGTGTACTTAATATATATATGGAAACACCACCTCCTTTGGCTTTGCTGCCCACAGTTTGAGGTCTGAATGTATGATAGGATGAGTAACCAGGTAAGGCTGGGGTGCTGTCCACAACTCTGAACCAGGTTTCTGTGACTGCACAAATGTCAGCATCTTCCAGGGTTAAGAATGTTTGCAATGAGTGCAGTTTCAGGTTTAGACTCCTAGCGTTTAGCAGTATGACCTTTAATTTCCATTTAGTTGAAGTTTTATGTTGGTTTTAGTGACCTCAGGACTTTTCCTAAAAAAGACGCTATGGGGAGGCAAGGACCTTTGCCAAGTGTCTGAAGCCCAAGTGAGACAGATGCAGGCCATCTCTAGCAAAGCATTGTGGTCTGTCAGTCATATCTTCCCAGGCTGTCGGGTACTGGATTCCCCTGGAATGACACCAGAAACTAAGCCAATTGTTGAAGTCAATCATTTTCTGTTTGTATTGAGGCATCACTCTGGGTGATGGTAGAATTCTGCTTAAGCTTAGGGACATACCTACCTGGTACACATATTCAGTGAGCTCAATCATGCCTCTCTTTATATAGTCCAGGGAGGTACATCTCAACTCATTCACCCCAACATGGACTATGACAGAGTCATAACAGTACCTGTTGAGAGACTTGAGTGCGTGTCTGATATGGCGGATTCTGCACCTGACAGACAACTAACAGTGACTTTTTCCTTATCCAGCATGGTAAGAGGGACATCTGTGTGTCTCACAATGGAGCCTCCTTTGACTAATATGTTGGGTTTATGGATAGGCCTTTGTGATTGCGAGACACAGGTGTGTGGACTATGGGGTCTACTTTAGGAACTCAAAGGTTTAATAGCTCGAATGCATATGGATCGAACCATATGCATCGAACTATTAAACAACTGAAGTCCAAAAAAATAAATACACACACAAAAAAAAATTTAAACTAGTGTAGGCAGGGGGGCAAGCCCCCCTGCAGCCCTCACACCCCCACTACTTAAATATACCAACTCCGAGATCGCACTACATTGAAGTAAATGGAAATCTCCACCTAAGGAGATTTCCGTTTACATTTTCAATGTTTTGCGTTTTCGATGTACTCATGTTGAGAATATCGTATTCGATGTTCTCGGACTTCGAGCACATAAAGTAGACCCAGACTATGGGTAGTATGTGGTGTGGAGGGTTGTGGAGTTCACATGTGTTTTTGCTTCTGAGGTCTCCTTTGTTTGGGTATGTTTTTGTTGAGAACCTCTACATATATGGGTGTGTGTTGTGTAGTTGTGGGTGGTGTATGAGGTCTAGTGATTGCATTGATGCATTGATAACCTTCTCAGTGCCAGACATACTGGCTTGTGAGGGAGAGGGCATAGATTCTAGGTTCTTAATGTAATTGCATCTCTCACAAATTGTGTTCCTAAGTGGAAATAGTAGATGGTTGTCCATGTACATGAGGCAGTTGCTACACTGTCTCAGGATGCCCATATCAACCAGGCTGTCAGTTGAAACCGTAGGAAATTTTCCATCCATATCTGTCAGAATCTGAGGGAGAGAGGCCAGGGAGACCTTCCTAAAGCCCAAGTGCTTAAACCAAAACTAAGAGGCTTAGAATAACACTTAGAGTTTAAAAAGGCTAAAAACAAGCAGTAATAAATTCAGCAGAAAAGATGCAGTTGAACACTTTAGAGAACAAGTAGCCGAAAAAGCAAGATGAAGTAATAGAGTAGGAGGAGGAAACACAAATACTGTAAAAGCAGCTCAATAAAGTTTTTTTTTTTGTAGAGTGGAAAGGGAGAAAGGAGGAACAGAAGATAATTCAAGATTAAGAAACTAAGGGGATTAGCCTTCCCAAATGATCTTTCAGTATTAAGTAGAATGAGCTAATGAGACTGGACTGGGAGAAGTGTACCAGATGAAATTTATAGTAGGGGCGGGCAACTGCAAAGCCACCAAGGACCAAGGAGATGTTAGAAAATGCTTTTAACTGAAAACAAATCAGTTATATGATACACTCCTTGGCAGGAAAACCAGAACAGCAAACAAATGCTTAACAAATGGAGAAAATTTCCAAGCAATTCCTTTCATACAGCGAAACTAGCTAAGAAAGCTTTACAAAAAGTGAGGCAGGAGCAAAAGTGATTTAACAGGCCCAGTAAGGCAGACAATTGCAGTACAATGGTAACGATTAGTTTATAGCAATAAAATACAGTAAAAAGTAGGCAGCAGACAATAAAAAGTGCAATAAATGTAAGAATAAGCAATAACTAGTAAAATAAGCAAGAAAACAGGATACTTATTATTATACATCACAGAACAGAGTTGTGGTCAGTTCCCTCCTCCGTTCAGCTCAGTGTGAAATAGCAGAAACCCTCACAAAGGTAGGTCTTAAGTACCAGAAGATTCAACCTGAAACAACTTAAAATAAAAGCTCAGAAGAACCAATGAGGTGCTTACTCCAAGCCCTAGACCAGCCAACCTTTACCAGCCAGTGGCCAATCAACACTATACACTCAATAAAGTGAAGAATGGCTTCTGCTAATCCAAGATGGGGTAGAAAATGTGCTCAGAACAGCCAGCCACTGCAACCAAACAACTAGGCCGAGAGACAGCAATCCTGAAACTGGAGAATGCTACAGCTGCTAGCTACACTATTTTAGGCAGAAAATACTACAGGAATGTTTATCACAGTAGAAAAACAGCAGTGAAACACTAAATGAAAGTTTTAAACAGAAAAAAGAAGCAAGAAGACTTTTGAGAATGCTTTGAACTGCAAACAAATCAGTTATATGATACACTCATTGGCAGGAATATCAGAACAACAAACAGATGCTTAATAAATGAAGAAAATTTCCAATCAATATCCTTCACACAGTGAAACTAGCTAAAACGGCTTTCCAAAAAAGTGTGGCGGTAACAAAGGTGATTTAACAGGCCCAGTAAGGCAGACAATTACAGTACAAGTATGCAGATTAGTTTATAGCAATAAAATACAGTACAAAGTAGGCACCAGACAATAAAAAGTACAATAAAAGTGCAATAAATAAAAAAGTGCAAGAAATACATTTGTTAGTGATTGGCATTAAACTAGCATTTTCCTGTCTTCAAGTTGGATAAGCACTGATCATCTTCAATGCTGGCTTTGAATTTATCTACTTGTACTTTTATTTGGAAGTTTATACTCCAGTGTATAGCATACAGAAAGTATTGAAATAGTAAGATCCTATATAAAAGTTTAATAATTCTGTTAATGGAAACTTTGGAGGTAGATAGTTTTTGGATGTATATGTAGTTGGCTACTATTTTTCCATCATCATGGTGACCCAGGCATTGGCAGATGTTCTCTCCCATCGTCTCTAGCAGTTCAGCAATGAAGTTTATGGCTTTTAGGCACAAACAAGTTTTTTCTCCTCCCAGGTTTTATTCCCTCAGTGTCTTAGCCAGCATGTCTTCATTTGATCCTTATTGACACATGTGGAAGAGGTGTTGGGCATTCCACAAAAACACTACCAGGTTTTCTATACTGAAGGGTTGCTTGCATTGAAGAGGAAAATGCTGTTAATGTTGCCTTATGGTATTACATTGGTATCCTAAATTAGAAAAGTCATAAAATGGTGGTAAAATTTCAGGTTATTTTGGTAGGTCCCATCTTTTTATTTCCTTATGAGGTAGTGTGTTTTGGGGGCTGTTTTTTTTTTTAATATAATATCTTGGCAGGGTCAGCCAGATACTAAGGAGGCAGTATGTTTTGGGGGCTGGTGGTGGATTTCTTTAATATAAGATCCTGGCAGGTCAACCAGATAGTAGGGAGACAGTATGTTTTGGGGGCTGTTGACGTGTTTTTTTTAATATAATATCCTGGCAGAGTCAACCAAATACTAAGGAGGCAGTGTGCATTGGGGGCTGTTTTTTTTGTATAATAGCTTGGCAGGGTCAACCATATACTCAGAGAGAATGTGTTTGGGGGGCTGTTAATATTTTTTTAAGTACAATATCCTGGCAGGGTCAACCAGATGGTAAGATGCAGTGTGCATTTGGGGCTGTTTTTTTTATATATATCTTGGGAGGGTCAACCAGATACTAAGGAGGCAGTATATTTTGAGGGCTGATGATGGGTTTCTTCAATATAAGATCCTGGCAGGGTCAAAGAGATACTAAGGAGTCATTTAATTGAACGATCATTACATGGAACACCTACTGATTGAACCTTAATTGTCGAAATTGCTATTCGTCAAAGTACCTATACATTGAAGGTACGCTTGTTGAAAAGTTTTAGTTGGTCATCCTAGAATGCTAGGTATGAATCAGTATATAACTCACAGGATTTGTAGTAGAAACTCCCACCTAAGCCCCACCCATCATCCAACAATTGTGCAAAATAAAATAATATTCACACTGATGATGGCATGAATATTTATTGTGTATTCTTTGTTTACCCTTTTCCTTAATATAGTGTGATCTCGGAGTTGGTATACTTAATTTGGAGGGTGGGGGATGCAGGAGGGCTTGCCGCCTGCAAAAAAGAAAAGAAAATGATGTGATTGTTTTAGATCCAAGGTCAGGTAATGTCCGTTTTAGATCTTTGTTTCTAAGGGTCCGCCCACATTGGTGGAGATTGGCTTGCTACATTGTTTATATATATAAAGTGTTTTTTTGTAATTTAAGTTTATTTATGTAGTATGGTTTGTTTATTAAAATTTAAAACAATTTCGTATTACTAGTGTTTAGCAAAGTTTGTACTTTGCTGTGGATGTTTATAGTTTAAAGTTTATTTATTTATTGTGTTATAATGTATAGTGTTGGCCAACAAAAATATTTTGGTAACTTTTTATTCAGTGTTTAGTTACTTTGATGAATAGTAACTTCGACAATTAAGGTTAGATTATTAGGTATTCAACATAATGATCATTAGATTAAGTGATATAGACCTGTTTTGAGGGCTGTTGATGTGTTTTTTTTTAGTATAATATTCTAGCAGGGTCAACCAGATTCTAAGATACCATGTGTTTTGGGGTCTGCTTGTTTTTTTAAAGGACAACAATGGGATTCTCTTATTAAGTGCTCAAGTTCTCTGTCCTTTTTCTTCTTATTTATTGTCTCTGCTATAACTAAACAAGAACACAGCATTTAAAATATTTAAATTGACTATTTCTATCCACTAGAACAGTACCTTACTGTACTGTGGTGGTTTCACTTTCAAAAAACTTTTATCCCACCCTGAAAAAGTCTCCAATTCATTGATGTCATCTAGGCCACTGAATACAGGTAGTTTTCTGGCCAATTCCCCTCCTCAAACTGACATCATCATGACCGTCCTAAAACCCCACACATGCTATGATATCATAGCTCCATGGTCATTTCCCTACCAATACAGAAAGTAAAGGCTAGAACATGGAAACAGTACATGAGTCAAGTCTCCTCCTGTGAGCTGTCAATCACAGCAGATAGCTCAAATTACCCTTAGCACTTTGACTGCTAGTGAAGTTAGGTGTCAAGGGGAATGGGAGATGAGTCATACTAGTACAATTCAGGCTTCACAAAAAAAAACAGCAGTTTAGCCATTCTAAAAAGAAGCAGCAGTAAAAACCAATTTGAAAGTCTATTCTGTGGCATTTGCAGTTTGTGTTTTAAGTAGCCATTGAATGGCATGATGTGTTACTTAAAACCGACTGAAAGACAGCAGTGTATGCATGTAAAATCAGTGCTGGGGCAGGAGCTTTAGAAATAAAGAGGACTGCATGATATAACTTTTTACAGATGAGCACTGCATTGTGGGATACCTAAAGGCAGATTAAACAATCAGAATTACTTCAAGATGCCAGACCCCATGTGGTCACACTATGAAATTACGTAAAAAAATTAAAAAACTGTAAATAGTCCCAGAGTGGTGTTACAATGTAGGAAACACCAAACCATGATGAAATAAACATTTTTTTGAGTCTGTGGGTGTGGTTCTCCTTTAATACAATATCTTGGAAGCGTCAACCAGATACTAAGGAGGTAGTATGTTTTGGGGGCTGTTGATGGATTTCTTTAATATAAGATCTTGGCATGGTCAACCAGATACTAAGGAGTCAGTGTGTTTTGGGAGCTGCTCATGTGCTTTTTTTTTTTAATATAGTATCCTGGCAGGGTCAACCACATACTAAGATGCAGTGTGTTTTGGAGGCTGTTTTCTTTTTTTTATATACAATATCTTGGAAGGGTCAACTAGACAATAAGAAGTCATTGTGTTTTGGGGGCTGTTTATTTTTTTAATATAATATCCTGGCAGGGTCAACCAGATACTAAGATGCAGTGTGTTTTGGGGGCTGTTCATTTTCCAATATAACACCTTGGCTAGTTCCACCAGATACTGAGGAGGCAGTGTGTTGGCAAACCAGTGAAGTGACTTTTTCAGCACTTGTGCTACTAGGGTGTGATTCTGTTGGGGCGGTATACTGTTGATGCATGTGTGTATATTGTAACCAACTGCTCAGTGTACTTGCCGCTAATGCTTTCTTTCACTACTTTTGTGCACTGGGTAGATGAATGAGGTGGGTGATTGGAGAACATGTTTTATCTTAGTGCTTATGACTAATCTGGGACTAGTGCTACTCCATGAATGGACTGGATTCATAGTACTGCCTATGTGCACTCTGTTCTCATGTTTCCTTGCACTACTTTACTTGGACAGTATAGTGAAGGGGTCAGTTGGTGAAATCTTCAATTTTTGGTGCTTGTGTACTAGGGCAAATTAGTGAAGTGGTCTTTTCAGCACTTGTGCTAGTAGGGTGTGATTCTGTGAGGAGGGCTGTACTGTTAGTGCATGTGTGTACTGTAATTGGTTACTCAGTGTACTTGATGGCCACTAATGCTTTGTTTCACTGCATGTGTTCAACTGGACCAACTACTCAAGGGGTTGCTTGGAAAACTGCTTCATTGTGTACTATCTAACCACTGAAGTGGTCAATTGGATAAATGTTTAATTTCAGTGCATGTGATTACTTTGGGACTGCTTGGGTGTGGTGGGAAATGATTCATTATAGTGCTTGTGTATTCTTGGACAGACCACTTAAATGCTCACCTGGGCAAACTGTGTACTTTTACCCTGGAGAAACTTTGTAATTTTACCATTAGAAGAACTACAACAGGGAACAGTGAAAGTTGGTTTAAAATGCTTCATTTCACTGCTTCTACTTCTGTGCACTGGGAAAGGAAGGTGAAGTTGTTCATTGGGGAAATGTCACATTGTAACTGTTTGTGTGTACCAGGGTGGCAAATGTAGTGGTCTATTGGACAACTGTTTCTTTTCCATGCATGTGACTAGTGTGGGACTCTTTGAGGAATGGGTTTTAATGTTAGTGCATGTGTGCACTGGGTGCTCATGTTTCCTTTCAGTATTTTTTATCTGGAGTTGACTGAAGGAGTCATTTGGGAAAATATTTCTTTTTTGGTAATTGTGCGTACTAGGCCAGACCAGTAAAGAGGTCATTTGGGGCAAATGATTATTTTTAGTGTTTGTGCGAATAGCGTTTGAAGCCGAGGGGGGGGGGGGGTTTACTGTGAGTCATGTGCACTTCATCCGACTAATGAGCGGACTGGATGGCCAAAAATCTAATTTAGGGGATGTGTGCACTGGTACATACGAGGGTGTTGGGGGGGCTAATGTCTACTTGAGGTGCTAGTGTGTACTTGTACCAGACTACTTGAGGGAAGAACCAGGTAGTGGTCACTTGAGAAAAAAAATCTTTTTGTTGCTGAAATATCTACAGAGGTTCTGAATGTGTGAGATATTCCATCTTTGTGCTTGTGTGAAGACTGATTGGCTACTTGGGGGGTGAACTGATAATTTTTTGTACTTTTACTACATCATGAAGTAGTTCCTTGTGGAAATGTTATAGTTTTTGTGTTCAGAACAGAGTACTGTAGTGGTTCCTTTGGGAAATGTTTCTATTGCAATGCATGTCAGACTACTGATGGACAGATTGGGGGAAGTGATTCATTGTAGTGTTTGTGTGTTCTAGACTACTAAACTGCTCACCTGGAGGAAATCAGGGCCGGCTCGTGGAACTGCACTCCTGGTCTACACCCCACTTTTAGAGAGTAAAAAAAAAAAACTAGGAAAACAAAGAAACAAAACAGTTGAAATGAGACAGCTGGTGGGCATCAAAGAGGATACCCAGAAGTCATTGCGGTTTGAAGCGCAGGAATACTGGTAGAAGATGGACTGCTAGGGTCAGCAGCCAGTCGGTTGGCAGTGTAGTTTGGGGGATGTGGGGGAAGGGAAAAGAAACAGCATAATTAAAAATAATGAATAGTGATGTGGGATATATATTTATAACAATAAATGCAGAGACAGTACATCATTATTTGGAAAACTGAATAGTGGAATCAAAACAAAATACAAAGTCAGACACAACATACTAACTTGCAAAAATCTGATTGTAAAATGATACTGTTGTTATTTAGTATATGTACTTGTTTTTGATTGTGATTGTGGAGCATTTCTAACCGGAGTTTCACTAAAGTAGGATTTTCCAGCTAAACTGTCAGATAAAATGCATTCTACAAATCCCATGTAACATGTGACAAATTACAGGGAGCAAGTACAGGCAACACTTCAGTAAGAGTTAACTGGTCAAAGACCATACATTTCCAGTGACCCTGATTTTTCATAATGCTCATTTTTGTTAACATAGTTTGAACATGTCCATCACAATTTTTTATAGGGTTAAGTACTGAAGATTACATGAAATACGCGATACCTTAATCTTAAATTGCTACTAAGAAACATGTGAATAAAATCATGTAAGTCCATTAAAATATTCTGTTTACAGCCTGAGTAAAATTTCTTAGCTATTTAGCCTAACATGAAGGCCTGAGAATGGGAGTTGGAAGGTTTGCCAAACAGTGCATGTCCAATTACTACTGAGCTTGGATCTAAATTTCAGGACAGGAGGAGGCTATTGTGCAGAAGAAAAAGAAGTGTCCCACTGTCAGTAAAGAAAGGCTAGAACAAGGAAACAATACATGGGTCATGTCTCCTGCTGTGAGCTGTCAATCACCGCAGATAACAGCTCAAATTACCCTTAGCACATTGACAGCTAGGGGCGTTAGGTGTGAAGGAGGAGGGGGGATAAGTTCAAGAACTACAATTCAGGCATCACAAAAGACTGCAAGTTAGCCTTCCTAAAAAGAAGCAGCAGTAGAAAGCACTTTGAAAGTCTTTTCTGTGGCATTTGCACTGTTTGTGTTTTTAGCAGTCATTGAACAGTGAGAAATGTTACTTAAAACTGACTGAAAGACAGCAGTGTATGCCTCTAAAATGAATGCAGTGACAGGAGCTTGGGAAGAAAGAGGCCTACGTGATGTAATTTTACAGACAAACACTGCATTCTGGGATACCTAGAGGCAGAGTAAATGATCAAGATCACTTCAAGATGCTAGATCCCATGTGGTCAGATTCTGAAATTACATATAAAAATATTTAAAATCCTGTAAATAGTCCCAGAGTGGTGTTAAAATGTAGGAAACACCAAACCATGATGAATTAAACATTTTTTTGAGTCTGTGGATGCGGTTCTCCTTAAGGGAAATTGTAGTTGGTGCACAGAGGTATATCTGAAAAGTGTGTGTGTGTGTGTGTGTGTGTGTGTGTGTGTGTGTGTGTGTGTGTGTGTGTGTGTGTGTGTGTGTGTGTGTGTGTGTGTGTGTATTTTTCTCACAGTGTACATCCCCACTGGTGTCAGTGGTGAGGATTGAGGCTCCTTGATCACCGCTCAGAGGAGTGACATCACAACTGCTATAACATAAAATAACTTTTTATCTTTTCTTTTAACATAGTCTTTTCTTCTATTCTTATAATATCCATATTTAATCATATCCATGTTTATTTTATCCACTTCTTTTATATCTTTAGAAAAATCTTCTTTACTTAGTTTTCCCCATAATTTTTTACTCTTTTACATTTCAAAATTGTATGTTCCTTAGCTTCTTCTTCCTGACAATGTAAACATATTCTGTTACTTTTCTTTTTATATGACATATTTTCTTTTACTGCAATTTGCCAGGCTATACCTCATTCCACACATTCCGACCCCAAAATGAGGTTGGGACTAGTAAGGGTGGTTGCGTTTCTATTTTCATTAAAGACAAGCACCCCTCCAGACTGCTTTGTCAACATGACGGACTAGAACCTCTCCAGGTGCAATTGACAATTGGCAAGACACCCATCTAAGATATAGCCAGCTGTAGACCCCCCTCATAGCATTTTGCAAAAACACGGCCCCTACTGATTAATACATTAGCAGCAACCTTGTATGCACACAACCTGTGGTGAGAGACCTGAGTATACCAGTTGATAACAATCTCACATTTGACTGTCTTGTAGCGGCAGTGGTCAGAAAAGCCTTTTACTTGGTTCGTCTCATAAGTAAAGGGATTGCATCCAGAAAAATGGAGGTTATTACCTCTCTATACTCCTCCCTCATTAGGCCAATAATTGAGTACAACACCCTGTTTGGTATGTACCGCTCCAAACACCTGCACCAACTGGAAAGCCCACAGAAATACCTCATTAAGAGAATCCATGGCCTCTAATACCTGTCCTATGTGGACAGGCTCAAATCACTATCACTCTACTCTGTATCATACAGATTGCTCAGAGATGATCTGGTGTCTCGCCTACAAGGCAATCTCAGACCCTGCTCTACTAGAGATGCTCCATATCTGTAAGTCTAACTCCTCATGTAGTACCCGATTGAAAGGCTTAAACCTAATATGTGATATTAACAAAACCTGCTGGAGAGACAGGTTTGTCTCCCAGAGGCTGCCCCATCTCTGGAATAAACTCCCCATACATGTCAAACAAAGTACGTCACTGACCCTCTTCAAGCACAACCTTGATGAGTGGATGGGAAACCACAAATTTGTCCCAGGGGTTCCACCTGTGTCCCTCATTGACAGGGGCAACAGGTGTTGACTGAGGTTCCTTTTTTGGAGATAAACTCTTGGCTAGGCTTGTAAGGGCCCCAGACCCATTAGCCTAGTAATCCCTATCATCCTATGATCCTATGACCAGTCTCCACAAAAACTCTTGACATTCTACTTTCTGATTACACCATTTGCTTCTCAGTTTTAGCTTTATTTTTTCTTCTATTAGATTTTCCCATGGTTTTACATAGTAATGCCTCCTGCCCCAATAATCACCCCAATCATCAGCCTTCCTCCACATCCTTCTGTCTCAAGTCCATCCCCACAAGCACTATAAAAAGACTTCTCATCAAACTCAAACCATGTCGCAATGCACCTGACAACCTTCCACCCACCCTCCTCAAACAATCTGCAGACAGCATTGCCTATCCCATCTCTATTCTTATAAATAGACCCAAACAAGAATCATACGTCCCTTCTACCTGGCACCATGCTTACATCATCCCCTTCCACAAAGGTGGCAAAATACTGATACCATCAACTTCAGGCTTATTGCCATCCTTTCCCCTCTTTCTAAAATACTAGAGAAAACAATACAAGCACAATGCATGGCACACCTAACAATAAACAATCTCCTCTCCCTTATCCAACATGGCTTCCGCCCTGGCCACAGCACCATAACTGCCCTTCTTTCCTTTCTTGAAACTATAAACCTCAAATGCGACTCAGGCAAGTTCATATCCACACTATTCCAAGATCTGTCTAAGGCCTTTGACACCATCTCACATACCCTACTTATATCCCAACTCTCCACCCTACACCTCTCTCCCACCACCATCGTCTGGTTTTCTAGCTACTTGTCCAACCGCCAACAAGCTGTCCAATGGAAAACTTCAACCTCCCCCTTCCTTCCCACACCCACAGGTGTCCCACAATGTTCTGTTTTTGGCTCTCTTCTATTCAACCTATTCATTAACAACATTCACCTATCCATCCCAGACTCATCTATCATCCAGTATGCAGATGATTCAACAATCATCTGCTCAGCCTTCTCCCCCTCCGAGCTTCTAGCAAAAACCCAACTAGCTTTATCCAAAACAGAAACCTGGATGCAGTCTGACCATCTGGCACTAAATGCAAATAAAACCAAACTAATGTTTTTTTTCCCCTACCAAAAACCCCATTGACAAATCCACATTCAACATACAGAGCCAAAACAACACCCTCCTTGAAATTGTTACCAACACCAAGCTTCTTGGCATCATTATTGATGAAGAACTAAAATTTGACACCCACATCCACTCCACAATCAAGAAAATCCACCAAAAGTTAATTCTCCTCTAGAGGCACAACCACTTCCTAAGCCCCTCTACTCGTCAAACTCTTGCATCCAATTTCCTACTCTCCTCCCTTATATATGGTGCCCCTCTTTTCACCAATCTCTATCTTGGCCTTCAGTCCAAACTTGAATCCTGCTACCAAAAGTTCTCCAAATTTGCAACCAATTCAAAAACTCATCCCACCAGTGCCATTTCCGCCTCACCCTCATCTGGCTTGAACTACCCAACTACCTCAGTAACCTACAACTCACCATTGCCCACAAGCTCATCTTTAAACTTGTCAACTGCCCAGCTCTCGCTACTTCCTTAAAACTTTACATTCCCAACCGCTCACTCAGATCCAAAAAACAAAATCTCCTTCAGGTCCACAAACCTGCACGACCTCCTGCCCATCTACTGCTATCCCACTCCTTAACTAAACAGTGGAACTCTCTCCTCACACACCTGTGCAACCTACCTAACCATACAAATTTCAAATCTCAGCTACTCTCTCATCTTTCTTCCAAATGGGAATGTCCTTCTGATGCTCCAACTTAACCCCCCCCTCATTCCACCTTGCACTGACTCATCCAACTACCGCTACTATTACTTCATCCCACCCAAAATAATCCCTCCCCTACTAAAAACTAATTTTCTCTCTAATATCTATTGTAATATACTCTCCAATCTCAAATATACTATTACCCGCTCCATACATATTTTCCTAACCTACTAATGGCTAGTAGCTATATATTTTGAAATGTTAAACCTACAATCGAGTTTATAACAAAAATATTCACTTTATGTAAATGTTGAAATTTCTGTATTGAATTATATGTCTTTTCATTTTTGTAACATTGTGACAAGCCAATTGCAAATATCATGGAGCTTATCTGTAAATGTTTAATTAGCTGCACGAACTATGCACTTTTCTAACATGGGAAATGTAACTTGCAATTATTGTGGAGCTTTTCTCCCCAGGCCTCCACTGAAAATGGGCTCTTCTTGGCCCATTGGACTTCCCCGGTCATCAAACTTAAATAAATAAATAAAATAAATAATGTTTTATCATTACATCTTTATACCATACTTTCTGTCTTTCTGTATCATCAAATTTTATTTTCTACAAAAATATTTTTCTTCATAACATTTTCATTTATACACTTGTTTTCCCTTTTACTCTTTTTTTACTACACCCCCAAATTTATCATACTTACATTTATTCAGTTTTACTACTAATCTCTGCACAAATTTAACGAAGCAGCACATACCACGTGGTTAATTCACACTAAACCTCCTTCTTCTTTATTTACATACAAAACTCCGCTTTCTACTGGGTTTAATCTAGAGCTCAATATAAATAAAAAATATTTGCAATAATTCCTTTTCAAATACTGTTGACCACATAAATACACATATATGTTATTTTCCATCAGTACTTAATTTATCAAATAAGCTTTTTTTCTGAATGATAATTTATATTTTCTCTAGAGAATTCTACTTACTTTATTTCTAAATTTTATATCTAATACAGAAATTTAATTCATTATAAAATATATGACCCCTATCTTTACTATAAAACCTAAACCTTTACTTTTCTGTTAATTTAAAGTCATCCCTATCACCTCTAGGTACTCATTTGTGTGAATTATTACTTCTTTTATCCAAAATGTGTTTTTTTACAGTTAGTATGATGTCTTCTGCATATGTTAACAAAACTGGAATTCTTAACCCTTCAGGTGTTATATACCCCACCACCTTCATTTTGTAATTTATTTCACATATTATCACATTCATAACTAATGGAAAGAGTATGCAACTCATTGGACATCACTGTTTTATATCTGCATATGTACAAGTACTTCATTATTATATGCTGACATTCATAATTTCCTTTCTCATTTATATTATATTCTTTCATTACTACCTATACTATTTCATGTCCAATTGTATCAAATGCCTTATTAAGGTATCCTATCATGATTTTGTTTGCTTTTTCTTTTCTATTCATAATATCATCAACAATTTCTCTAACTATCATAGGAACTGGCACCAATATCCAAAACTACATCAAAGCACTATACGAGCATTTATATCATCCACAATTTCTCTATCATAGGAATTGGCAGCAGTATCCAAAACTGCACCAAAGCACTATATAAGCATTTATATAGATGCATGGAATCAGGAATACCTGACTGGACTAAATCATCCTCTGTAAGGAAGTATAAACCTGTCTGGTGGACATCTGCAATAAATAAACTCTATAACAAAAGGAAAAAAAATTCTGTCCAAGACCAAGAAGGAGCAGGTGCCCAAATGGAAGCAATGTGTCCTTAGCCTGAACAAGCAAATAAGAGCACTGTTGAAATCTTTCAAAGCAAACTTCAAGTCCAAATTGGCCACATCTACTAGAGACAATCATAAGGCGTTCTTCACATATGTCCGCAGTCTCAAAGGAAGCACCCAGATATGTTCAGAACTGTTGGTCAAGGACACCACATATACAAATGCCATAGATATAGCAAACTTGCTGGCAGACAGATTCAGTGAAAACTTCACCCATCTGTCCCCCATCAGTAAATCAGGGCATCCCCCATACTAGCCCCCTTCCCCTTATATCTAGGGAACAGGTCATTACTGCTCTCCATGGGACCTGATAACATCCCAGGCTGCATCCTACGTGAACTCAGGCAGGAATGTAGAGCACCATTAGGCACCCTATTCAACCAAAGCCTGAGTACTGGCTTTGTCCCAATTGAGTGGAGGACAGCCATTGTCATCCCTTTACACAAAGGTGGAGCATCCACTGATCTGGGAAATTATAGATGCATCACCCTAACTAGTCTGAATTTCAAGGCCATGGAACAGATTATCATGAACCTCATTAACAAGGCCATTGTCAACCTCCGAACACTTGATCCCACACAGTTTGGCTTCATCAAGGGGAGGTCATGTCTGCTAAATTTGGTCAACTTCTTTGAGATAGTCACCAAAGCCATGGATGAGGGGAAGACAGTGCACATTGCCTACCTTGACCTGGCCAAAGCCTTTGACACTATTCCCCACTCAGGCATAATAGATAAACTCAGCTAGGCATCAATCCATATGTTACTAGATGGGTAGCAAACTGGCCCGCTGATAGAACCCATGTAGTCAAAATAAGGGAAGCCACCTCAAGCAGTAGACCCATAACAAGTGGCATACCCGAGGGTTCGGTCTTGGGGCCACTGTTATTTGGGATATACTTTTCTGAGGTGCAGGCCAAAACCAGTGGGCTATGGCTGAGCAACTCTGCAGATGACTGCAAGCTGGGTGCTGCCATCAATTCCCCTAGTGATGTGGACATCCTCCAAGAAGGTCTCACCCAAACAAATGACTGGTGCCAGAATCATGGCCTCAAGCTTAATACCAAAAAATGCATCATCTTCCCCTTTGAGGAGAGTGACGTCCCCACAAATTATCACAATAACAACAATGTCCTAAGCACACAATCAGTTGTGAGGGATTTGGGCACCAAAGTTGATAGCAACCTGACTTTTGACCACCATGTTGCTTCCATTGTACGGAAAGCCTTCTACATGGCCTACCTCATAAGTAAGGGTTATCGCATCCAGGGACAAGGAGGTCATAACATTCCTGTATTCTTCCCTTATAAGGTCCATTATTGAGTACGACACCCCTTTTGGCATGTACCGCGCAAAGCACATGCAGCAGCTGCAGAGACTACAGCAGTTCCTCACCATGAGAATCCAGGGCCTCAAACATCTAACATACACAGATAGGCTAAAAACCCTATCCCTCTCCTCAGTTTCATACATACTCCTCAGAGGTGACCTCTGTCTGGCATAAAAGGTGATCACGGACCCCACCTTGATGGGACTGCTGCATATCCACAAGTCAAGCTCCATGTGGGTCACCAGCACACAAGGTCTCAACCTGGTCTGTGACATCAACAAGACTTGTTGGCAGGACAGATTTGTGTCCCAGAGACTCCCCCATCTATGAAATAGACTTCCTTTCCACATCAAGCAGAGTACTTCTTTACTCCTTTTTAAGCACAACCTGGATAACTGGATGGGGAACAGAAAATATACCCCTGGGATTCCACCAGTGTCCCTGCTGGACAGGGGCATCAGCTGCTGATTTGTCTAAATATGGGCTAAACTCTTGGCTAGGCTAAGGGCCTCAGGGCCTATAATAGAGCAGTAACCTCCTATGATCCTAATTATTGACAAACCTTCCCCTTTATACTACATATAGTATCTTCCATAATATTTTCCATTTTAGTTTCAAAGTTCTTTTGAATTATTTTCATAAAGCTCTTATAATCACTATTATTCAATACTATTGATCTCTAGTATTTAATTTTCTGTCTAACTTCTTCCATATGGATTTAAGTATTCTTTATACACAAAACCTTCATTTACATTTAACCATTTGTTCACAATCTTTAATATATATGTGTGTGTGTATATATGTATATATATATATATATATATATATATATATATATGTGTGTATATATATATATATATATATATATACACATACACTCTTTTTATTCCATCTGGTTCTGTAGCTGAATCTATAATTACTTATCCTAATACTTTATCTAGCTCATTTAAATAAATCTCCTTTTCCAACTCTTCAGTCTCTTTTTTAAGTTTTTTACTTTCCATATTTTTCACTACCTTGTTTTTCTTTGAATATTTCTTGCACATATTGTACTATACTATTCATAATCTTTTCCTGAGTTCTTTCTATTGCTCCTTTTACATTTTTTATTTCTGTCATTACACTACCATCTTCCTTTACTAATCTGCTTAAGTAACGTTTATACTTCTTTTTCCTTGTAAAATATATTTATGTAACAATTCTTGTACTTTTTTTCTTCATTTCTTGCATATAATTCTTTGTTCTTTGTCAAAGTGCTATCATTATGTTCTATATCTTCCTATGCATCATATGTTCTTTTGCATTTTTCTTTCTCTACTTCTCACATTATATTGCCACTGTAAAAAAAAAAATTTTTTTTATATTTTCCTTAAATATTATTCACCATTCAGAAATTTTTTTGTAAAATATTCTAATAGCAATATGATCTTTCCATAACTGTATTACTTATCTCTTTCCTTCTTAATCCCATGCTTTCTCATTTATCCTTTTTATTGCTTTGCCTACTTTTATATATCCCTTGTTTTCCTGTATCTCTAGCCATGTTGTAAGATGATCAGAAGATTCAGTTTCAACTGCCTGCCCTTCTCCTATAACTAAATCTTCTGATTATATAAAATAATGTATTTCAGTTTTATACACGCACCTTTTGTAAGGCCATGAATTTTTGTCCCAAAGTTTTAACTTACATCTTATAACTTGTAACATTTTCTTCTATTATTTCCTTCCTTTTCATGCTTGCATCTTAAATCACAATTAAAGTCTCCTGTTGTTATAATATCTGTATTTATCACTACATAAACTAAAATCTGATGAAATAAGATTTCCTTTTCTTTATAATTAGTATAAGCATATAATGATATCATTTTATAAACTTGTTCCTTCCATTTTTAACTCTACAATGGTTAATCTTCCCAATTTTGCTAAAGTTACATCTAATACCTTTATTATATTCCTACAGAATATGATTATTCCAGAACATGTCTCATTGCCCATATTCCAGATTACCTTAATACCCCATAGTTTCTCTATTTGTAAACAATAATGCAGAATGCATGTGAACTATATCAGAAGTCCGGCCCCACCACTCAAAACTATGAAGCCATCCAACCAAATTAAACTATGAAAGGATCACACACTGAAGGGATGGTCATTACTAAGCAGCTGCCAACTTTCAACCTTCTTACTGTAGTCAAAAGGAACAGAAAGACACAGTCTAAACAGCGATCAATGTCTCTAAGGGATGTAGACACTGGAAATGCAAATTCCTTTCAAGCCAACATTAAAAATGGTTTAAATGATACCGAATTAAAAAAGAAAAAGAAAAACACAAGGTGCACCAAATAGATAAATAGATCAGGGCCAAAAGAAAATAATAAATTAGTAAAAAGAAACACAAATTCTTTTCTTACAAAAGCTTTTAATTAAAAAAAAAAAAAAAGAGTGCTTTCATCTGATAATTACAAAAACTTTCACAAAAGTAAAATACAAGGACCAACTAAATAGACATAATGCAGACATGCAAAATATGTTATATCAGACCACTAGCAGACAAACAGGGGCAAATTATATCATGTTTGGAGTATACACATGCTCAATTTTGCCTGGACTGGCCTTGAAAAAGGACCTACTGTTTCTGAAGGAGGCTATTTTCCCTGGACCATGGGTAGGAGTATGGCTTACTGCAGCGTAAAGTCATGTATAATTTCAATAAAATAGTGCTATGTAATGCAAATGAATATACATATACTTTGCCTCCCAACAAGATTCAACACAGTATGATCTGTCCAGTTATATATTTATGCTGACTTAATCACATATACTATGCATAAGTGCATTTTCTTAATCATCATACAACTAAACACAACTGTGTGACTGTACAATGTATACCCCGAGTAACACTACTAAGGTAATTCATTATTATATAAGCATGAAGGTAATGCAATGCTTGGATGAGTCACACATTAAAAAATATTTTGGCACAATCCATAGTCAAGTGAAAAGACAGCCTCTGCTATAAAAGCTAATGCAGCTTGAGGTAGTAGTCCTCAGCCAAAACAAGCAGCACATCTGCAGACCAGAGCCTGTGGCAGCAGGAAATTGTCATATTACCTACTACACAAAGAACTAACGTAAATAGTGTGTGCTGTTGCTTAGTTCCAAATAAATGCTGTATCACTGGAAATAATTAAATGAAGCATCACAGAGACACACATATTAATATGATCAAGGCACATAGCTCTTATATGTCATTGATTTCACAGAATGCCTTTGATTTTGTGTCATATTTTTGTCTGTTTTTTAATAAAATGTGTGGTTTTCTGGCAAGTTTCTGAAAGCTGCAGTCTCTAAATAACGAGAAACATTTGCGTTTCAGACTTCATTTATTTCAGAAAATGCACACTAATGTAAAACCTGTTATTCTAGCAACTACTTAAGCATATAACAACAATATTTAAAATCTGTCTCTTATTTTGGGCCTTTGTCACTAATTTATTATTGGCTTTGTCCCCGACTTCTGAGCTGAGGTAAACAGACATGTCAGGACGCAATGGCCACAGCATATCACTGCTTATATGATATAACAGAATCAGAATTATATGCCAGTAGACACTGCAAGCATATCACAAATCAACAACTCACACAAAAAATAATGGATGTCAGTGACAACCTCAGAACTCCCACCCCAAACAACAACAAGGTGCAAGGCAGAGTCTGTCCCAATAAAACAGGCTGGGAATGGAAATGAACTTAGATAACACATGGTGCTACTTCAAAATAAATGCAGAATGCACCCACACATATAGTACATATGGTCACAACGCTTTTTTCAAAATGATCCTTTTATCAAAAATAGGAATTGTCAGCTTGTTTGTGCAATTCCCTTTCTGTTATGCAGTACAGAGCTTGTTTTATGAGATTGACTAATAGCAAGGAAGTTTCTCATTTTCCTCATTATAGTGCAATGTCAAGTTTAGTATATTTAAGTTGTGGGGGATGTGAAGGTTCAAGTGTGGGGGGTGTCTTGTCCCCTGCAAAAATCACTGTTTTGTGCATTTTTTTTCAGTTTTCAACTAAATTGTTACAAATGTAAGGTGTTTAGCAAAATGTTAGTTGATCTAGGGAGTCTTGGTTGTTTTATATATATTATGTGTGTGTGTGGGGGGGGCATCTACTGAAATTCATCAACACTATCTCTGGCCAACATCTGTTTAGCTGACAAAATTTAGTTGACTAAATAGATGCAGATGTGTGCAATCGCAATTTTTAGGGTAGGGAAATATGCCCTTTTCTATAAAATTGTGTGATCTTGGAGTTAGTACATGTAATTAGCAGGGTATATGGGGGTGATGTGTTTTATTATATTTTTTCATTTGAAATTTTGCATACACCAAGATTGTCAGTCAGTGCATACATAGTAGAGCACTAACATTTGCAAAGTCTAGGTTTTGTAGACAGCTTTGTAAATGCCAATATTTGGGTGTTTTATTTAAGTACATGCTTCTGTGCATGTTCTAAGGCTAATCTTTGAACATGCAAGTAAGAAGTCAATGTTTTTCCAGTGGGATGAGCCCCTGTGCACCCTTCTACACACACACGCACACACATATGCACACACCCTGCAAAAAAAAAAACATTTTTGTTGTTCAATGTTTTTAGATTGATCTAAAAAGATCACACTTTTTGCATTCACTCTTTAGAGCATTTGATATTTGATGATAGAATCATATACATGTGTTTGTATAGATATAAGCTGCTCTACTGGAATTTTGAGACTCTTTAGTGCAAGTCTCAAAACTCTTTTACACCTAAAAATCTTTATCTTTTTTGGGGGGGGCAGTCTTCCTCTGCAATCTCAAACACCCACTATTTAAATATAGTGACTCCAACAGCTATCCCTGTGGATATTAAAGTGTGTGTCTTTGTGAATAATAGCTGCAGGGACCTTTCGGCAACCAAATGGGCATCTGCCTCAAAGATACTGTCCCATTTCCTCATTGCCATGTTACAAGATGTGAGAAAGCATATGTGATTTCCACACATCATAAAGGAGTAAGCCAACACCATGTAGGCTTTTTATGACACAATGCATTTCCCTGAGAATCTGGGGGGGGGGGCATTGACTGCATCTACAGTACAATAAAGGCCTCACCCTGGGTATATTACCTGTAAAGGATTCCACTCCATTAACTGCCAGGTACTCTGTAATGCACAGGACATAATCAGAGGTGTAGTTGGCTCAACCAAGTGACCTGTGCTAGTCCCACAAACTAGTACACCCCCCAAGAAGGGAAAAAAACTTCTGTATTTCTTTTGCAGTACCCAATCTGCACCCCCCCAATTCATCAAGTGAAAAGCAAAAGGCAGTTTCTTCTAATGGCACAACAACCAGGTGGCTATATACAAAACATACCCCCCTCCCTATCCCAGCCATTCAGTTTCTGCTTCTTTGCCCTGCCCCCAACCCTCCATCTACACATTTTGTTAAAAAAATGATTACTTCTTTTCTTTTAAACTGTAGCTAACTGATTGCTATAAATGTTGTAAGCAGCTGCTACAGTTCTGACCCAGCATGGAGGACTAAAACGATGGCTACAATATGGAGAACTACAGTGTTCAGGCATTACCTGCCAATGCAATACCGGCTTTTAAAAGCTGCAATTGCATTAAAGGTAGATCAGGATTGGACAACTGTGTGCCCTCTCAACACTTTGCACCCAGGACAGTTGCTCCCTCACAAGATAAATACAACGTAATATACAATGTGTCTTTAGGCAGTATCTATAGGTCTCCCACATATGTCACACATGTGACTTTTTACCAATGGCTTTTGTGTGGGTGATTTCACCTAGGACATCTTATTGGTGATGCTGGATATGCCCTGGAGCCATGGTTGACACCACTTATAAGCAATTCTCATTCCTTAGCAGAGAATGGCTACAACTATACCCTGTCACAAACCTGCATCATCAAATGTGTGTTTAGCCTGCTGAAGGTCTGACTCCTTTTGTCTGGATCCAGCTGGAGGTACCCTGTGGTATGACCCTGCCACATACCAAATCACTCCATCAAGGAAAAAAATAAAAGACAGAGGAAAACCAGGTATGGTGATTTTGCAACTTTAATAGTAAAATCACAGCAACAACTAAGCACTTTTGTACATATTCAACAGACTTCCTCAGAGCTGTTAGTAAAATGTTCATCACCCTTATATAATGTAAAACAACCAATTGCAACATTCCCTAATCAAGATTGATTAATTAAGCAATAATCCACAATAAATGAACTATAAATTCATACAACCCAGTGCAGTTAAACCATATTAAAAATATTCCTAAAGTACATTAAAAATATGTAATGAAACCCTAAGTACTTTGTCTAAAACGTGCATAATATGAAACATGTACATTCATTATTCTGTTTTGTGAATATGGTATAAATCAAAACCACAAAATCCCCCAGCTAATAATTCAACGAGGTGGTTTGGTAAGATAGGGATGGTAATTCTGACAGTCTGCTTGAATTCAAAGAACTGGTTTGGAAGTTGCCCCTGGTCTCAGTATTAACACTGCCATTATTAGTGTTTTAAAGGTGAGTTAGTAAGCCCTAAGTATTAGTTGGGGGCTAAAAAAGGAGGCAAGATGAATAGCCTGATTCAAGGACAAACCGTTAACCACCTTGGACTTAAAAGGACTGGTACAGACATTTTGCCATGAGGGCTTGGAGTTCAGAAATCTTGGTAGAAGTAAGAGTCACCAACTATACAGTGTTCCAGGTACAATGTTGAAGGGAAGAAGAAAAGCAAGGCTCAAAAGTGGACAGAGTCAATTTTTCACGAACAAAATTAATATCCCAAGAAGGAGGAATAGTCTTTCCTGGGATCCTGATATGATGGATGCCTTTTAGGATCTGTTTGACTTCAAATCTACAATCCAAAGCTGGACTCAAAGGCAGACGAGGCAGAACTGGATGACAAATTAGCTTTAATGGAATATTCCAAACTAGTATTGAGCAATTCACACAAATAAGAAAAGACTGTAGGGACCCCTAGTGGAAAAAGGTCCTGGTCATGGTCAAGACACCAAATAGAAAACCCCTTCCATTTAGCTCCATAGTATTTTCTAGTAGTTGGTTTTCTGGCCTCCTGCAAAACACAAAGTATATCCTCAGAAAAGTGGTACCTAAAAGGAAGCAAAACCTATCATCCAAAGTGTTAGTTAAAGTGTGAACAAGTGAGGGTGAATGAGACCCCTTGTCTTGCATAACCACCAACATCCTGAGAGTTAACCTGGCCAGGTGAAAGAAAAGAGAGGATTAGTGCTGTCTGAGCCAAAAGGGAAAGAAGGAAGTAGCAATATTTTGGGTGTGTCTCACATGACCTTAAGCAAAACCCTGTGGAGTAGAGGAAGAGGAGGATAGGCATACTGGAACAGCCTCTTCCAAGAAAAAGACATGGTGTCCACTTTTCAAGCCAGTGGACTTGGAAGTCTGTTCAGACATGTAGATCAGAGCCTGTGTATGTGCCATTAAGAAGCATTTCCAGATGTAAGCACGTGCAAGCAGTAATGCCATTTTGAGAGAACAGCCAGTGTGTTAACATGTATGTGTGGTAGTCAGTCTGTTTATAAGTTTGTTACAAAGCCTCATTTCTGATGTGTTTTTGTGTAATAAAGCTGCTTGAACTGAACCCACATATGTTTCTCTGTTTTATCCTGACCAGATGAGCAACATGGTATCAGAACCAGGATTAGAACAACAACTTCTTCAAGGCATGAGGTACAGAGTTGAAGTTAAAGGCAGGTTAAGCAGGTTGAATGAAACAGAGCTGAGTGAAACAAATAACGGACAGAAATGAGCTAAAGATAAAGAAAACTGCACAAATTATTTATTTGGCAAAGAAATGAAACAGTGCATTTATAAGGCACAAAACACATTATGAATCAAACGAGTAGCACAAAAATGTATTATTAAGCAAATGAAAGGTACAACCCTCATTATTAATTAAATGAAATGTTTGAAACTAAGATATCTGACAAAACTAGCAGAGATATTCATATGGAGCTCAGAATTAGCTTTGGCTTACATAACGAGCATGTTTAAAATAAAACGAGCACAAGAAAAGTATAATGAGCATGATAAGAGATTAAAAGGGCATAACAAGTACAATAAGAAGGGAAAATTAAGCTTAAAGAACAAGGCAACTGCATGTTTTGTTTAGTAAAAAGACTGTGTTTGGGCACAAACTACTATCTGGCATTGACCAAAGCCATTCAAAGCATAACTAAAATTGCTCAAAGTATTGCAGTGTGTGCTTTATTACGGTGCAATTATTGCAAAGAGTTTGCTTTGTGCAAAGTACAGTTAGATTGCAAAGTGCTGTCAAAATACAGCCATTTTGAAAAGTTTATTGTGCTGTGTGCATTTATATGCAGAGTCCCACCACTTCAAAGCGTTTCTTACACTGTGCAGAGTTATTTCGAAAAGTACAGCCATTTTGAAGAGTTTCTGTGCCATGTAGTTTACTTGTAAATTGCATTCATCTCAAAGTGTTTCTTACTCTGAACTTCTTCTGCCTGTACAGTTTATTTGCAAAGTACAGTCATTTTGAAGAATTTATTACACTGAAAATGAGTGGTTTCACAAAGTATGTGATTTCAAAGTGTTCTTGTGCTATGGAGACTTATTTGGCAAATTGCAGATATTTCAGAGAGTTTGTTGTGCCATTGGGCATAATTACAAGTACTGGGATAAAGTTCTGGCATATAAAGTGCACCTTCACTATTGTGTGTTGATATGGCAGATGCATTTCACAGAACAGGTCCACTTGTGTTTGATCATAATATAGCAGAGAGTTGGAGAGTAGCCGAGCAGGAATACAATATTTTCATACAAGCAGCTTTTT
The DNA here is from genome assembly GCF_019279795.1 of Protopterus annectens. Taxonomy (NCBI): domain Eukaryota; kingdom Metazoa; phylum Chordata; order Ceratodontiformes; family Protopteridae; genus Protopterus; species Protopterus annectens. The sequence goes on from NC_056727.1 coordinate 1,204,776,810, forward strand.
CTGACAAAGATGCACATACAAAGGCATTAATTTTGCTTAACCTAGCTGTGTCAAAAGCCACTGAAAGAGAGCGTTCATTTGTGTATGCACCAGAAGTATATGCAGGAGAGGGGGGAAAACTGTCATATTGTAGTACCGGCTGAATCCAGGGAGAACCCTTAGTGCTAAAAACATACACTTAGAGAAATGCACAACCACCAGACAAATGTTACATTAGAGAGGCACTTATTTTATAGGAGAGACCAAAAGCCAGGTGAAACTTTTGCAGCTTATATCACTGACTTGAGAAATAAAGCTAATATGTGTGGATTTGTTGATGACTTAAAAGATGACTTAATAAAGGACATGCTTGTGTGGTGTTAATACTGCTGCAGTAAGAAAGATTTTGCTTCATGACAGTGATTTAAAGTTAAGCAAAGCCACAGAGATTTGTCAAATCCATGAGATCACAGAAAGGCACACATATATGCTTACAAGTCATGAGCATGGTTTTGACAGCCAATATAGCAAACGTAGACAGAATGAAACAATGGGCAAGCAAAAACAGGCGTAAGCACATGGCAGCTGCAACCCCTGCAAGTGTGGCAGGGAGACCTTGCAGCTTTCGAGCAAGTTTCAAGACTAGCTCAGTAAAATGGCATGCTCAGTACAGTATGAGTGAGTCAGCAAAACCCAAGTCAAGTCTTATTGCTAACCGTCATAATTGTGGTGCCAAGCATGAGTCTAAAAGAGAAAAGTGCTTAGCATTTGATCAACAATGCCACAAGTGTAAAAATGGAACCATTTTCAAATGTTTTGTAAATCAAGCAAGCCTCATTCAGTTATTAAGAAAGGTCACTCAAAAAAGCAAGTTGTCATATAGAAAGCTGCAACCCTACTTTCTATGTAGATGGTGCATCAGTGGTTGGTGAAAAGGTTAATGCAGTAGATTTGTTGACAAAGAATGAAGTATTTTGTACTGTCCTGATCAACAGTAAACCCACAGAACTCAAAGTAGACACTGGTTCAAAATGTAATATAAAGTCAGCAGAAACATTTGTTAAAATGAGGGCTGGTGAGCAACTTAATTTGGTCAATTGTGTGAAGTTTGTTGCCTATGGAGGTGAAGAGATTCAAATTGAAGGCTCAGTAGTGCTTTCATGCTATTCGGCTGGGAACAGTTACAGCTTGCAATTTTATGTAGTCCGAAGACCTGTGCAGTCATTATTAGGTCTCAGAGACAGTTTAAGAATGAAACTGCTTTCTTTTACCAAAGAAGTTCATCATGTAAGTACGTCCCAGTTCCAGCTTTACTGATGCTATTTTCATAGAGTATACTGATGTGTTCAACAACAAGCTAGTCAAACTTCCAGTTGTCTACTCTATTAAAGTAGACCCAGAGGTCAGTCCAGTGATCAGATCAGCAAAGAGAGTTCCAATAGCTATGCAGGACAAAGTCAAGGTCCAGTTAGACAAAATGGTCCAGCAAGGTGTGATTTGTCCAGTCACAAAACCAAATGAGTGGGTGTCTTCCATGGTAGCTGCTCATAAGAAAAATTCAGATGAAATCAGAATATGCATTGAACCAAGATACTTGAACAAGGCATTAAAAAGACCTCGTCATCCTATGTGTACAGTCGAGGAGATTGCAACCCTCATGGCAAATGCCACTGTTTTTTCTGTCTTAGATGCAGAGAGTTAATTTTGGCAAGTAATGCTTGATTGCAAATCTTCACTACTGACTACATTCGGTACACAGTTTGGTAAATACAGATTCCTCAGGATGTCTTTTGGAATAAATTCTGCCAGTAAAGTCTTTCAGCATGCAATGGAGCAAATTATTTCAGGCTACCTGTGTGCAATAATAGTTGATGATTTACTAGATGAAGGTAATGGTGAAGTAGAGCATGACAGAAACCTCAGGAAAGTTCTGGACAGAGCATGTGAAGTGAATTTGAAGTCATTTATTTAGCAGTACAGGCTTATGACCAGATCCTTCTAAACAAGCAGCCTTTCTTGAGATGCCACCTCCAGACAACATTCAAGCCCTACAGCATTTTCTTGGTATGGTTAACTATTTGGGCAAATTTATCCCCAACTTTAGTGAGTTAGCAGCACCTTTGAAAGAGCTGACATGCAAAAATGTTGCATGGTCATGGTTAGACCACCACCAGAGAGCATTTGATAACATCAAATAGCAAATTTCTAACCCGCCTATATTAAGATACTATGATGTCCACAAACCAGTAGTTCTTTCCTGTGAGGCTTCAAAGTTCGGTCTTGGTACAGTTATTCTTCAAGAGGGCATACCTGTTGCCTATGCATCTAGAACTCTTATCCAAACTGAGATGCACTATGCTCAGAGAAGGAACTTTTAGCAATTGTGTTCGCATGTTCAAACTTCCATGATTATATTTATGGCTGAGTTATCTAAATCAAAACTGATCAACCTTTAGTCACTATTTTAAAGAAGCCTATGCATTCAGCTCCAGCAAAACTACACAAAATAGGTTTATAGGTGTGTATTAGGCTAATAGCCCTGGAGCTTTTACAAGCCTAGCTCATAGATGTGCCCTGGCATCATGCTGCCTGATGTTAGTTCCCAGTGCCTCTATCAAGTAGAGCCACTGGAGTGATCCCCAGGGTGAATTTTCTATTTCCCATCCACTTATCAAGATTTCTCTTGAAGAGAGCCAGTGAGGTGCTCAGCTTGACATGCATGGGAACTCTATTCCAGAGCATGGGCAGTCTCTGGGTTATGAATCTGTCCCTCCAGCATGTTCTGTTGATGGTGGTAATGAGGTTGAGGTCTGTGGAGCATGTGGTGCAGAGGGATTAGGATTTCTTTAGATGTAGCATTTCTAACAGAGCTGGGTCAGACATGGCTTTGTAAGTCAAGCAAACATCACCTCTAAGTAGACGATATGAGACAGAGAATAGATGGAGTTTTTTTGAGTCTGTCCATGTAGGACATGCATTTAAGGCCTAGGAGCTTCTTCATGAGGTACTTTTGTGGCCTTTCTAGCTGTTGCATGTGTCTAGTGAGGTACATGCCAAATGGGGCATTATACTCGATGATTGGCCTAATGAAGGAAGAGGAGAGGGAGAGAGAGGTGATGACCTCTTCCAGGATGCAAAACCCTTGGTAATGAGATGTGCCACATAGAAGGACTTTCTGACCACAGAGGCAATCCGGTGGTCGAAGGAGAGGTTGCTGTCAACCTGTGTCCCCAGATTGCTTATAATGCCTTCAGTGTTCAGTGGGCACCCATCAATGTGGTAATTAGTGGGAACTGAGTTTTTCCCAAAGGGGATGATGACACATTTTTTGGTATTAAGCTTAAAGCCATGGTTTCAGCACCAGTCATTGGTCTCAGTGAGGCCTTTCTGTAGGATGTCTACATCACTTGGAGAGATAATAATGGCTCCCAGCTGGCAGTCATCTGTGAATTTCATCAGCCAGAGTTCCTCTGTGTTGGCCTGGACTTCTGAGAAGTAGATACCAAACAGAAGAGAACCCAGGACCAATCCCTGTGGGACTCCACTCATGACTGGTCGGTGTCTGACTTGGAGTCCGCTACTTTCACACTGTGGGTTCTATCTGTGAGCCAATTTGCAAGCCCACCTAGTGATATAGGGGCTGATGCCTAGTTTGGTGAGTTTATCAATAATTCCTGAGTGGGGAATGGTATCAAAGGCCTTGACCAGATGGAGGTAGGCTGTATGAACTGCCTTGCCCTCATCCACAGCTCTAGTGACTGACTCAAAGAAGTCAACCAGGTTGATCAGGCATGACCTACCTTTCACAAAACCAAATTATGTGGGATCTAGAGTTTGGAGATTCCCTATATCCTTGTTAATTAGGTCCATGATGATGCACTCCATAGCCTTACATATTAGACTCATCAGGCTAATGGGGAGATAATTCCCAGGGTCTCTAGTCACTCTCCCTTTATGGAGAGGGATGACTGTAGCAGTGCGCCATTCAGTAGGGACAAAGCCTAAGGTGAGGCTGTGATTGAACAGGGCACACAGATGTGGTGCCAGGGATATTGTCGGGTCCCATGGAAAATGTATTCTTGGCCTTAGACAATGCAGTTTTAACCTGTGTTGCAGTAATGCTGGGTGCCTGGCATTCCTCCGGTATTATGATTGGTCCTTTTTGGGGGGGTAAAGTTGACACTGAATCTGTCGGCCGGTATGTTGGCAATATCTGTTGGCTCAGTATAGGAGGTACCATTATGCAGTAACTCTGACCATCTTCCTGTATTAGAAATGATATTGCAGTATCGTACCTGTGATACAGACTCTAGATCTCAGAGCAACCCTGACAATGTTCGTACCGAGGAATAATTTGCAGTGTCAATTCCCATTCCCAGTGATGTCCCAAATGTCCACAAGGTTGAATATTCCTTGATGACAGTCCCCTGCTGCAAGATCCAATTCTGACTTTTATGTTACATGACCAGGTTGCATTTCTAGACCTAGTGTAAAATACACAGCAACAACAATTGTTTTATATGTGTCTAATTTTGTATGACTGCATGTCAGATAATTAGTTCTGTATAATTGCATCCCAAAAGATCATTTTTGTAACTCGCATGTCATTGAATACTGTCATTTTGTATATGGACTATTTCTCAAAGAGGGAGGATGTAGATCACAGCATGTGCATGTACCTTTAAGAAGCATTTCCAGATGCAAGTACATCCATATAAAATACTGAGCATGTGCAGGCAGCAGTGCCATTTTGAGAGAACAGCCAGAGTGTTAACATGTATGAGTGTGGTAGTCAGTCTGTTTATAAGCTTATTTAAGTTACTAAGCCTCATTTCTGATTTGTGTGTACTAAAGCTGCTTGAACTGAACCCACGAATGTTTGTTTGTTTTATCCAGACCAGACAAGCAACAAGAGGGGAGGCAAAAAAAAGATCTACTTTAGAGTTTGAGGGGCCAAAACCCTTCTTTTTCTGACTGATCTGCCTCGGTCTGACTGAGTGGATTTATCTGGGAAGATCTGCTTAGAAACCCTTTTACTTCTATCGGATTGTCAAGGTTGTCTATGGATAAAAGAAGGATTCAAATGACAGTTCCTCTGGAACTGAAGTACAGGAAAAAACAAAAATTTGTTTGAGGTCCTGCATAACCTTGCCTTTATCCTGCAAGGTTTTAATCAATTCTGCAGCAGCAGTACCAATAAGTTTCTTTTTATCAAAGGGACAATCTAAAAGTTTGGCCTTAATGTCATTGGATAAAGCCTGCAAATCACAACCATGAGTATCTTTCATGACAGAACTAGAAGCAGCTGTCTAGAGGAAGCATCAGCTGCATGTAATGGAATGGAGAGCTAACTAAGAGGCAGAGCTCAGTAGAGAGCGAGCACAAGTCTTATTGTCTGACTCAGGCAAATCAGACAGCACTCACAACTGAGACAAAAGATCTAGGACATATCTAGTTATTTGGGTCTGATAATTAATGGCCATAAAAACCAAGGAAGCAGAAGTATACATGCTTTCTCCATACCTTTCCATAGCACAGCTGTCCTTGTTAGAATGTAGAAGTTTGGAAGAAAGCAGTTTGGATACCACAACAGGATCAGATGATGGGTTTTTATACAAACATTTATGATACTCAGGAACTTTGTAAAATCTGTCTGTCTTCTTAGGGGCTGGAGGTGGAGTCAGGAGACTAAAAACTGCTGTAAAAGTGTCCAACAAAGCAGCTAAGACTAAAAGGACTGCAGATTATGAGCGAGTCCATTTGCAAAAGTTCATCGTACCTCTTTTGAACATCTGATACTTGTGGGCAATCTCATTGAAAGTGTTTCATCACACAAACTATGGTATCCCCAAATGATAATTCCTCAAAGGAAGAGTCAAGTGGCCAAAACTCCTCTTCATCAGACCCCAAGGCCAAAGGAGAATGTATTTGTGAGAAGCAGGCTAAGGATTCATCATCAGACTCAAACTTTTCATTAGTAGTAGAAGCCCTTGTTCATTTATATGGGGGTGGATGTGCAAGGGACAGCAGCCACAGAGACAAACAAACCCTGAAACCACCCTCCTCTGTTGGTTTCAGAGCCAAAAAAACCCTTGAGAAAAGTCACAGACCTGGAAGAATCCTGCAACTGTTCAGCAAAAAGCAGTTCAAACTCCAGTTTTCATGCAAGACATGGTTTCCAGTAATCTACAGAAAAAAATAAAACAAATGTGCTCAGCGCTGATTAAAATAAATGAAACACTGAAGGATTATATTAACTCAAATAACAAAAAGGATGGTAAAAAAGAAAATAGGCTTTATACCTTTTTTCAGATGAACTGATAAAACTGGAAAAATCAGAGGTTGAAATGAAGGAAAGGTTTGTGGCATGTGAGAATGCTCAAGAGATGTTTCAAAAAATGGTAGTGTTAGAGATCAGAGGATGCATAGAAAACCTGAAATTTTCTGCCCTTCCAGAGAAACCTTGAAGTAAGACAGTAGTAATCTTATGAAAGCAGAAATATGTAACTGGACTGGTATTCCACAGCAGGATGTGTTCATTGAAAGGTTACATCATGTGTTTGCTCCAAACCTTGCCTTGAGAAAGCAGCTAAGACCTGTATTAATAAATATGCAATCATTTCCAGCAGAAAGATGATCCTGGCAAAACTGTGGCAGGACAAAGTATTAAAAACTAGAGAGAGTAGAATGTTTGTGGAAAATTATTTACTGTACATCAAGCAGAAGCAAAGCAAATTCATCCCAGCAATCAGGGAATGTCAAGAGGCAAGTATGAGATTCAAGCTTCTGTACCCACCTGTCTTCAGAATATTTTTCCTAGAGGATCAAAGCCATTTTTTTATGCAGAGCAGATTAAGGAGGAAATGCAAATGTTTGTCCAACAAAAAGTGAGCCATCAAACAGAAGGGGACTCTGCTTCGCATTCTTCTAATAATAAAGCTCATAAAGAAGCTTCAACAGTGAAATATTTTCCAATTTTCCAAAAGAAAATGAGAGAGAGAAAGGAGCACAGGAGTTCACTAGAAAACTTGGGTTTGGAATGGAGTCTGGTGTTGGGAGACCAAGATAAATAAGATGACTAGCAACACTTAAGTTAGTGAATAAATATGAGAGTATAAAGCATTAATCATGTTTGTGAAATATGGCTTTACAAGAAAGTGGCTGAGAAAGATTGGACTTTTGCCTATTTTTTTTTAAACTTGTCGGGGAGTGAAAAACATATACTCCACTTCATGCCATTAATGTTTGGAAGGGCACTAAAAGGAAAAAAAAAAAGTAACTAAGTAAAAATTTTTAGCAGTATTTCAATTAAACCTTTCATGACATAATTGCATATTATATGGGAAAGCATTTTAGGTGATTGCTATATATGATAAACTACAGTAAAGTTCTTTTCTCAATGTAAAGACAGAGGAAAGGCTGGACAAAAGCACATTTAGGTTAACAGGATATAATAATGGACTACTGGGGTGGATGATGGGGTGTAAAATTGCACTGATTATAATATATGTAGAGTTGAGATATTTTACTTTTCTGCATAGGAATATGTCTGGATTAATGCCTTTAGCTTAATCTAAAATTTTGTCATGCAAGCAAGTTGGCTTTAAAAACTCGAAACCATTATGAATGCAATGAATAGTTGTCTTTTAGCAGATAAATGTTCAGTGTGACTTGAAGTCTGCAACTGAGGACAGCTGTACATTCTGTTTTTCCTTCCAAGAAAACAAGCTAACTACAGGTGAAGGCAATAAATCTCAAAATGTCTGGACTTTCCTTCTTATTTGAGTTGATGTACTCCTTCAGTGTGCCACTTATTTTAATCAGCTCTGAGCTAATTTGATTTTTTCCCCTAAATTACTGGAAGCTACCTCTTGTATTAAAGCTGGAGCTTGAACTGCTTTTTGCTGGACAGCTGCAAGATTCTTCCCAGTATTTTCTGTTCATTTTTTCTAGTCGATTTTCTTTCAGGCTCTCTAAGTTTCTTTGGCTAGCCAGTAACTGAATTTTTCTAAAAATGGCAGAATTATTGGCCCTCATCTATCAGTTTATTTTTTTTCACCTGGAAGAGCACAAATTAAGCTGATCAGTGTATAGCCATCTTGGAAAAGCCAAACGTGGAAGCAATTTATAGAAAAGTTTAGCCAGTATAGCATTTTGAACTGTCTGAAAAGAGTAAACTAGTGCAGTTTGTAAATTTTTCCAGTCAGTCAGATGATGAGGCAAAACTGTGTTAAACTTAATCTTATTGAAAAATTAAAATAGAAGTCTTTGACTTGGAAACCATTAAAATGAAATTCCAGTAGTATTGCAAGTCTAAAAACTTTCACTATATTCACTTAAAACAATTTTTATAGATAAGATAAAGGACTCAGTCTTATCACGTGTGACTATTTTTATTTCAACACACACTAGAGAAGACATCTGTCCCTGATAGTTGATAATTAGCAAAGATTTTACCCCTATTCCTAAAGGTGATAAACAGAAAAGTAACAATTCTACATAACCTATAATTTATGTAAATGCTTTGAAAGGGTTATACTATATATGACGTTTGAAATTAACTGTTTGAACATTAACCAGCATGGTTTATGCCATGGAAGATTATATGCAACTGAGTTTTGAATTTTTATGGAAACATCACAGAAGCAGTTTGATGGCAGTATTCAAACTGATATGTTATTTGGAAATATTTAAGGCCACTGACGCTATACCTCCCAAATTTGTAACATGTTAACATATTTTTGAGCCAATTGATATTATGTGTGGTTTGAAAACCAGCTTGTACACAAAGTGTAAGGTTATGCATGCTTACTCGACATGTAAAATAAAAGTGGTGTTCCATAGAGTTCTGGGATTTAACCCTTTTTATTTAATGTCTGTATGTCAACTTTCTTGTTATTACCATGTGCATGGATATCACAATTAACAGAGAATTTTAAGTGGGATCAATTATTACAGTTATTCAGGATCATATGAAGTTGCAGCATTATCTAGACTCTTTCCGTTTGACTATTATTAATGGAATAAGTTGCAATACCAAATAGCACATGATGCTGTACTTTGGAATAAATAGCTATCAATATCATTCCATTAATAAAAACCTTTTATCTGTATCTGACTATCTAAGGGAGTTGAACATTATAGTTTTAATAAATGTGTTAAAAGTACTAAGGCTGCTGGCGAGGTGGCTACTTATAACTTATTTGCATAACAGTTTCAAACGTAATTTATTTTTCACTGAACTGCTTGCCAGTGTTCCTTTAAATGCCAGTTACTGAAGTTCGTTCATATTAAATGAAAGAAAGTGCTTAACTTTATTACCAGTGTGAGCAGTCATTTGTGGGTCCAAGTTCACATTTTTGGTTTTAATACCTTTTATTGTTCGTGAATTGGTGGTATTTCATTGTTTAAATGCCAATTACATTGCATCTTGTATACTTTTTTGTAAATAGTGTTCATATTTCTCAATTAAATGTTTGCATCTGCAGACTTTTTGTCTTCAAATAAAGCTGCTAGTAATGAAAAAACACTCAGTGACTGCAGATACAGAAAATAATCTTCATAAATTTTACACTGTTCACCCCTGTCTTAATTAATTGCTTGCACCTATAGACTTCTTGTCACACACACAGCCTTTGCTAATGGAAAAATAACTAATGACTTTGCAAATATGTGAAGACAATAATTGTTCATGCCTTTCTTCATTTTAACTTATTTTTCAAGCCTACTTACTTAAAGGAAACCCTTGACTATAGCTTAAGCCAAGGACATTATCTTAGATATCCACATCCCTTTGCATTTAAGTATATCAATATTGCTATAAGGAACAGTTGTCTATTTATTAACAATATTTAGAGCAATCTTTTCTAAACACCCAGATATTCTGTTAACTTTTTTTTTTTTTTTAAAGTCTTCTTAAAGAATATGGGGGCATCATTTTACATGTATACACCTCAATAAACAAGAAAAAACTTCTTGAAATGTTTTAAAGGAATTGCTGCCTCATACCATTGCATATGTTGTTAGATGAAATAAGTTAAACTGCAGTCAATTATTCACAGGTTGTTTCATGGAGACAATTATGGTCTTCAAATGTGAAAACTTACTCATTAGCTAGCACTGAAAGTCTTTCCTACTGTTAGTACACTCCAGCTACAAAATCCAGAACAAGTATAATCTGAATAGTGATACTGTTAAGGAAATGTTTTTATTAATGTAATGTGCAAGGTTATGGTTAGCAAAAGAGTTGAGGGTGAGCAGTGGGGCTTCACATTCAGTTTATGCATGCAAAGTATAGTTTCAAGCAAACATGTTGACTAAAACAAATGCCATTGGTTACTTCTGGCAGAACTGTAAATAGTGTTTAGTATAAGAAAATTCAAGAAAAATGCAAATGGCTGACTTAACTAACCATATCTGAAGACCTGCTAATCAACTTCCATTAGCTAATGTGGAAAACCAAGTCAATAAGCACTATACTCCAAAAGAAGACACTTTTTAGACAAGGAGGCTAGCAGCCTTTGCAAGCTTTATGCTGTCCAAAAACAAGCACAGCAGTAAGGAAAGCAAACCAACAAAAGACTGCATCATTGCCCAGTGCTAAAGGTATCATTTGGAACCCAATCAGAATACAATGTAAGAAATATGAACATGGATTGCTGGTATTCGGTTCTTTTCTTTTGGATTAGTGTTTACATCAGCACCGGGTTTTCTCCTAATTTTTAATACAATTTTCCATGTAACTGGTTTGCTTAATGTTATCTTTTAATTCACCTATTTCTGTCCCTTTACATTTATGTAAATTTTCTCCTGGGTCCACTCTCATCATGATCCAAATCATCTTTTCACACAATCTATATTTTTATTTTTTTTTACCAACATAAATTTGTTTCATATTTATACCATCACTTTTTTCTGAAAATGGGGACAACCACCCAAGTTTGCCAGTACAGAGGCACTGTCCCCATCTTTCAGCAGCATTGAAAAGACATGTTAAACATGATACCCCAGCAATATCCAACAACTTCAACATATCTGGCTCTAATCTCCACCAGTAGCATTGCCAGAGACAATCACCAGTGAACTAATTTACAGAAGTGAACCTACTCTCACCCGTTGTTTATAGTACCTACCCTACGGAGGAAGGAAAGTCCACACAATTCATGTGTTCTTCAAATTGTTTCCTCTATCTCCAGACAATGTCCTCAAGTCAAAGTCAGCGATTCTCTACACTTGCTGAGAACAGCCTGAGTTATGTCCCGCCTACCTCTCCTAAGTCACTGGATGATTTGTCATAACTTCTAAGACATCTGAAAGACCTTTTCTCCTGGACCTACAAAACTGCTTCCATACACAGGCTTTCAGTTTGATGACTACCTTATTAGTACTATCACATTTGGAGTCCCTCCTCTTTCATGATTTCATAGAAGATCTCTTTCTTTAACCTCACCACTTATGTCCGCTATCAGTCCTATGGTTATTCATAGGTTCACAGCTAAATACTAGGCTAGCTACTCTTATGGGCCATTTTAAATCTAGCCAGTTTCCCTTTTTGTGCTTGTAATAACCTATCCCATTGGGTTAGACATGCCCTACCAATCCCACAGTCAAAAAGTATTAATTACACCCAGTGAGAATAACTGAGATCATACCATAGAAAATTTTGAAGGGACCCACACATGCGATAAAGCCTTTAGGAGCTACATTTCCATTACTATAACAGGGGGGCAGTCCTGGGGTAAGTTTGCCGTTTCTCATCTGTAGAACTAAGCTGTGCTTGAAAACAGACAGGGATGAACTTTGTTTTATGTGGATGGGGTGTCTGTTCCATAGCAATGATATCCTCTGCATTGTACCTCTCTCCCCCAAACCATTCTGCTGATGTTGTAGAAAAGGTTTAGATCCCTAGAATGAGTATTTCTGATGCCATCTGGCTAGCTGAATAATAATTTGCCACTAATTTGCCCAGAAAACCACAATTTTATGAAAAAAAGAACTGCTGATGTGCAATGAATCCATCAGTAATGGATCACAGGATGTCTTGTATGTCAGACACAAACCACCTCTTAGCAGTCTATAGGATACCCAATATAGTGACAGGGCTTTGAGTTAGTCCATGTAAGACATGCTATTCAGGGCTTGTATCCTTTAAAGAAGGTATCTATGTGGGCATTCCAGTTGTTGCATGTCTGGACAAATACTTGCCAAGGTGGGCATTATATTCAATGACTGGCCTAAAGAGGGCTGAGTAAAAGGGAACAATGGGATCCTTAGATGTATTCACAATCCCTTTGTTTATAAGCTGTGCAATATGCAAGGATTTTCTTACAACAAAAGACTTATGTTGGTCAAACATTAGGTCAATGTCCACATAAGTTTCCAAATTCCAAACTGGGTCAGCTCTTAGGGATGTATTACCAATGTGGAAGGTTCTTGGGTTGATGACTTCCCAAAAGTTTCAACAATGCCTTTTTTGGCATATAACTTCAGACCATAATTTTGACACCAGTTTTGAGATAAACCTTCCCACAGGATGAGCAGGTCATTTTGGGATTCAATGACTGCTATTAGTGGGGGATTGTGTCAAAAGCTTTGGCCAGGTTGAGGTATGCAGTGTGTTGTGCTTTGCCTTCATCCATTGCTTTAGTGACCTTTTCAAAAAAAAAAAAAAGACACCAGGTTAAGTAATCATGTCCTGTCCTTGAAGAATCCAAACAGAGACTGGTCTAGTGTTTGGATATTCCCTATGTCCTGACTGATTAATTCCATAAGTCTTTCCATGGCTTTGCATACAAGGCTGGTCAGACTTAAGGTCTGTGGAGGGTCCTCCCTTATTCAAGGGAATGACTGTAGCTGTTCTCCATTCACATGGTATAAAATCTGTACTGAGATTAAGATTCAAAAGTGCTGTTAGGGGTGTGGCTAAATCATGCTTCATGTTATTTTAGATGCACCCAGGGATATTGTCAGGACCCATCAATGTCATCTTCTTCTTTCAGCTGCTCCCATTAGGGGTCGCCACCTGAGATCAACTGTTTCCATTTCCTCCTCTCCTCTGCATCTTGCTCTGTCACACCAATCACCTGCATGTCCTCTCTCACCACATCCATAAACCTTATCTTAGGCCTTCCTCTTTTCCTGTTACCTGGCAGCTTCATCCTTAGCATCTTTTTTTCCCAATAAACTCTGCATCCCTCATCAGCACATGTCCAAATCAATGTAATCTTGCCTCTCTGGCTTTGTCTCCAAACCTTCCAACTTGGGCTGACCCTCTAATATACTTATTCCTAATCCTATCCATCCTCATCACACCCAGTGCAAATCTTAACATCTTCAACTGTGCCATGTCAAGCTCGGACTCCTGCCTTTTTGTCAATGCCACTGTCTCCAACCCATATAACATAGCTGGTCTCACCCTCTTGCAGACCTTCCCTTTCATGCTTACTGGTACTAGTCTGTCACAAATCACTCCTGACACTTCTCCACCCACTCCATCCTGCCTGTACTCTCTTCTTCACCTCTCTTCCACACTCACCATTACCCTCAACTGTTGATCCCAAGTACTTAAACTCATCCACCTTTGCCACCTCTACTCCCTGCATCCTCACCATTCCTCTATCCTCCCTCTCATTCACACATATATATTCTGTCTTAGTCCTGCTGACCTTCATTCCTCTTCACTCTAGAGCATATTCTCCACCTCTCCAGGGCCTCCTCCACCTGTTCCCTCCTCTCACTACAGATCACAATGTCATCTGTAATCATAGTCCATGGGGACTCCTGTCTGATCTCGTCTGTCAACCTACAGAAACCAGAAAGCCAAGCAATCTAAACTGTAAGCACCAGTCTCCACGCCCCAAAAGGAGTAAAATGATCCTTTATTGTCAGAATTCCACACACAAACAGTTCTGAAACGTACTTTTAAAAACACAAAGACAAGGCAAGTGAATTATTCTTTTACGTTAAGCACTTTTGTCCGGATTTTAGCCAGACTTTTTCAGACAATCCGAGTAAATTCAAATTGTGGTTTAAATACCCTCATCATGCAGTATGAACCTATCAAGTCCATTCTGTTAAAACACTACAAATTTAAAGGTATATATTGCTGCTTACATAAGCGTAATGTCTGTCAACCTGTCCATCACCACTGCAAATAAGAAAGGGCTCAGAGCTGATCCTTGATGTAATCCCACCTCCACCTTAAACGCATCTGTCACGCCCACCACAGACATCACCGCTTTCACACTACCCTTGTACATATCCTGTACCACTCTTACATACTTCTCTGATACTCCAGACTTCCTCATACAATACCACAACTCCTCTCTAGGCACCCTGTCATATGCTTTCTCTAAATCCACAAAGACACAATTCAACTCCTTCTGACCTTCTCTGTACTTCTCCATCAACACTCTGAGCAAACAACACATCTGTAGTGCTCTTTCCTGGCATGAAACCATACTGCTGATCACTAGTCATCACCTCCCTTCTTAACCTAGCTTCCATTACTCTTTCCCATAACTTCATGCTGTGACTGATCAGTTTAATCCCTCTGTAGTTACTACAGCTCTGCACATCAGCCTTATTCTTAAAAATCGGTACCAAAACACTTTCTCCATTCCTCAAGCATCTGCTCACTTTCCAAGATTTCATTAAACAATCTGGTTAAAAACTCCACTGCCATTTCACCTGAACACCTTCATGCTTCCACAGGTATGTTATTTGGACCAACAGCCTTTCCGTTCTTCATCCTCTTCATAGCTATCCTTACTTCCTCCTTGCTAATCCCACTGCACTTCATGATTCACTATCCGCACATCATCCAACCTTCTCTCCCTCATTCTCTTCATTCATCAACCCCTCAAAATACTCTTTCCATCTGCTCAACACATTCTCCTGGCTTGTGAGTATGTTTCCCCTCATTATCCTTTATCACCCTTACCTGCTGCACATCTTTACTAGCTCAGTCCCTCTGTCTAGCCAATTGGTACAGGTCCTTTTCTCCCTCCATAGTGTCCAACCTTTTATACAACTCTTCATACGCTTTATCCTTAGCCTTCGCCACCTCTCTCTTTGCCATGCACCTCATCTCCTTATACTCATCTACTTTCTTCATCTCTTTGACAACCCCACTTCTTTGCCAACCTCTTTCTCTGTATACTGTCCTATATTTCTTCATTCCACCACCAGGTCTCCTTGTCCTCCTTCCAGATGTCACACCAAGCACCTTTCTAGCCATCTCTCTTACTAGCTCTGCTGTAGTTAACCAGCTATTCAGTAACTCTTCACTGCCACCCAGTGCCTGTCTTAACTCTTCCCTGAACATCACCTCACAATTACCCTTTTTCATTTTCCACTATTTTATCCTTGGTGCTGCCCTCACACTCATCCTCCTCTTCTTGATCACCAATGTCATTCTACAAACCACCATCCTATGCTGCCTAACTACACATTCCCCTGCCACCACTTTACAGTCTCAAATCTCCTTCAGACTGGCCCTTCTATATAAGATATAATCCACCTGTGTGCATCTTCCTCCATTGTATGTCACCCTATGCTCATCTTGTTAAAATACGTACTCATCACAGCCATGTCCATCCTTTTTGCAAAATCCACTATCATCTGACCTTATGCATTCCTTTGCTTAACACCATACCTACCCCATCACTTCCTCATCCCCTCTGTTCCCTTCACCAACATACCCATTGAAATCTGCTCCAATCACCAGTCTCTCACCCTTGGGTACAGTCATCACCACTTCATCCAACTCGCTCCAAAATTTTCTCTCTCATCCATCGCACACCCAACTTGTGGAGCATATGCACCAACAGCATTCATCATTACACCATCAATTTCCAGCTTCATAAACATCACTCTCTGACACTCTTTTCACCTCCAAAATACTCAGCATACTGTTCCTTCAGGATAATGCCTACGCCATTTCTCCTCCTATCCACACCATGATAAAACAATTTGAAACCGCCTCCGATACACGTAGCCTTGCTCCCCTTCCATCTGGTCTCTTGCACACACAATATACCAACCTTCCTTCAGTCCATCATATCAGCTAGCTCTCTCCCTATACCAGTCATACTACCAACATTCAAAGTTCCAACGACAGTCCTAGCCTTTACCTACCTTCAAGCATGCCTTTCCCCCTCTTCTCCTCCTTCGGCCAACAGTAACCCAATTTCCACCAGCACCCTGTTGGGCCAACAGTATTGGTGGCAGTCATTGTTAACCCGGGCCTTGACTGATCTGGTATGTATTTCTGTACTGTTCTCTGCATGTATGATTTGGCAAAATTTTACGCCGGATGTCCTTCCTGATGCAACCCTCCCCATTTATCCGGGCTTGGGACCGGCGCAAAAAATGCACTGGCTTGTGCATCCCCAGTGGCTGGGTTAGGACCCAATTTATTTTTAGCTTTTAATAGCACTTTCAGGACTTAGTCTTGTGTGACACCTGGAGGTGAGCCAGTTTCAGGGATATCTTGAGTGACACATAGGAGGGGGGGTAAAGTTAGAGCTAAATGTATTGCCCATTAGGCTAGCTATTTCAGCCATAGTGTAGGTAACATCATTCACAATCAACTCCATACATTGCTGTGTTTTACTTTTGAGATTAGAAACCCATCTAAAATGCCTTGTGATCATCTTTGGCTTGAGGAGCTATTTTAGCCTCAAGCTGGCTTTCATGGATTTTACAAAGCTCCTGAGTTATTTCAGTGACAAGCGCTCCAACATTCTGGGAATTACTCTCCTTACTTTTGGTCAACCTTCTTTTCCTTTTTCTAAAAAGCTTACTGACATTATGGTTCCACCATGTGGATTTGTTTCTGGGGTTTGCCCATCATGTGTTCCTATGAGGTACAGCTGCATCATCTATACAGCTGTTTACATGCTGGTATAGTCTGATGGTGTATATTTCTGCATATTCAGTGGAGTTAACCTGGGTTGGTGGGGATTTGAATTTTGCCACAGTATCAGTTAGGAATAGGTAGTTTTTTGTCTTATAGAAATTTCTAAAGGTACCTTGGGTAGAAGGGATCTGTGGTTTCAGTTTTATTTCTAAGGAGACTACTTTATGGTCAGACCTAACAAATGAAGATACACAAGTTACGGTACAAGATGCTCCCATATTGGTAAGGACAAGATCCAAGATGTTATTCCCCCTAGTGGGTACTCTGTCAATACAAGTGCCCTGGAACAAAAGTCCATGAATCTTTCTGCTTGTGCACTAGTGATGTAGGTTTCCCAGTCTATAGTTGGATAGTTTAGATCACCTAGTATAGTTGGATAGTTTAGATCACCTAGGGAAAATTGTATTGTTTAACACAGAGTGATTCCTGTTCATGTAGCTAAGCTTTGTGGCTTTTTGTCATAGAGGGAGTTCTATAGCTAGCTAATATATGGTATGGGACCTTTTTGATTGATCTTTGGACATGAAGCTCTAGTGCATTAGGCTGCTTTATCAGCCTTGATGAGGGTCTCTTAAAAGTAGACATACACAGCCCTCTAGCGTTTTGTTCTCCTCCTGCAGAGTAGCTGGTCTAAATGTCTGCAATGTATTATAGCCTAGCTGGAGTGCTCTTTACTATTTTAAATTATATATCTCTGCCATTACACAGATGTCAATGTCTTCCAGGGTGGGAAGGGCTTGGAGGGAGTAGAGTTTCTTGTTCAGGCTCCCAGCATTGATCAGTAACATCTTCAGCTTTCCTTTGTTTCACTATGTTGGTAGGTTTATCAGGATGTCATTGCCTAAAAAAGGACTACAGGGGTAAATAAATTGCTTTGCCAATAATCAAAACCCCAGGGGGAACAGATGCAGGACATCCATGATGAAGCAGTGTGGTCTGTCATATATTATCAGGCTGACAAATATTAGGACCCTTTGAATGACACCAAAAACTAAGCCAGTTATCAGTCTATTTTTTACTCGTATCATCACATCATCCTTATGGAAGGTAGAATGCTAGGCTAACAGCTACCTTGGACACTATCTGAGAGCTCCATTATGTCTCTCTTCATATAATCCAGGGAAGTACACCTCAGTTCATCAATACTAGCATGAACTATGATAGTGTCACACTGATACTTGTTCAAGGACCTACAGTTGCTCTTTCCTTGCTCAGTCTGGCAAGAACAACATCTGTATATCTTACAATGGAGTCACCTATAACAAGAATGTTTGGTTGGACTGATGCCTGCCTTGTAAGCTCAGCATCTGTGACTTTGGAAACTCACTGTGCTATATGAGGAAATAGGCTTAATATGCGGAGTGTACTTTATGCTGGTGTTGTGTTTTGGAGGCGTTTGAAGTTTAGGCAATTTAATCATTAGAGCATCTGCATATGATGGACAATGTGTATTGTAATGGGCATGGAGAGGTGTGCTGTATTACTGACAGTTCTGATGTCCATGTTTACTGTGTGTGAGATTTGTGCCTCCAAGACTATTATACATATTATAGACGTGCATCTCACACTGCATTATGCTGTTTAAGTAATAGACTGTCAGCAGAATGCATGAGACCATTCTTACACACTCTAGGCTGGCTAGAAAAGATGTGGGAAGTGCTGGTCCATGATACCAACAATAATGACTCTGAAGGGTACCTATAACTGCTTGGAGTTTGGTTTTAAAATAATATTTGTCTGGACTTGCTACAAAGTATTTAAATTTCAATACAAATATTCTCGACAATCACCTTTCAGCCACAGCCCCTTGCCATTACCTCAAGTGTTGAACAGAATCGATGTAAACCCCATGTCCTTGGCCTCCCTTGGGATGAGGGAGAAGCTTTTGACAGCGCAGGAATTATACTTTCCAAAGAAAAGTACTTGATAGACTCAGGGATCAAACTTCTCAGCCTTCTTGGGAAAGTCTATGCCACAGCGTTGGAAAGGAGATTTCATTCATTAGTTGAGTTGCTTATTCAAGAGAAATAATGTAGCTTCCATCTTGACTGTGGAATAGTAGCTCAACTCTTTCTTCCATACATAGCAACCAGAGAGGTTTTGGGAATTTTCTAATCCTAAGTATATTTGTTTTCTGACCCTGGAGAAGTATGATTGTATATCCCAGAAAGGCTTATGTGAGGTGCTTTACAGTACTGGGTACAATAGCCACTGCTGTGCATCAAGTCCATGTTTTTGAGGTCTACAAATTGCGTTTGTACTCCCAGTGTTAAGCTGCATACATTCCAGGTGGATGCAAGACTCCACTAAGGGTGAGCCCTGTCTACCCTCCTATTTGAGATTTTCAAGGACATTGTCAAAGAGCAGTTGAGGTTTGGAGAATTGCTTGTTTGGGAATTGTTGCTTGCAGATGATGATGCTCACTTATTCTCAAGTGACTGATCTCCAGCATGCACCGGAATGGTTCACTATTCTAAGCACTGGGGATGACAATTAATGCCACCAAATCAGAGCTGATTTTTTCCTGGAATAGAGTGGATTGTTATTTACAGGCGAGAAGAGTGCATATACCTCAGGTGGAATTTTTTTTTTTTAATATCTTAGAGCCTTGTTGTTCACTGGTAAGTATATAAAGGGGATCTGAAGACTGACCAGCAAATGAGTGCAGTGGCAGCAGTACTGATTGCACTGGACTATAACAGTGAAATAGGAGCAGAGTTCTAGGATGGAGCACATAATTTACTATTCAGTCTATGTCCCTATCCTCACATATGGTTACAAGTTGTGGGGAGTGACTGAAAGTATGAGATCACAGACATGTGGCAGACATTAAGTTTTCACTAGGTTATTGGACACATGACAAGGTGAGGAGCTCAGCAATCTGGAAGGTAACTTACAGTAGCTCTACTGGATTGAGAACAATCAGGTGATGCCTCCTGGTCTCTTCCTGTGGGAGGTGTACCAAACACAGAATGTTTGAAGGAGAACCTAGAGAAGACCCAGTTCATGCTAGAGATTATACATTTTAAATGGTCTAGAAACATCCAAAGATCCCAAAGGATGAGATAGAAATTGTTGCAAGATATGGATTAAATCTGGTTTGCATTGCAAGTTTGCTACCACCACAATCCTCATCAGGACAAGCGAAGAAAATGGCTGGCTGGATGATGTGTATTTACATGTTTTAATATCACTAATAATTTTCATGTTTTGTCTTTTTTTAATGTGTATTATTCAGGTCTAAATTTAATAAACATTTGAAAAACATGAATACTACAAAGTAATTTAATCTTTATTATGGTACGTTTAAGGCAAAATGTTAAAAGCAGAGCATAAAATGAAGTTGGGAAGATGGTGTGATGCCCACCACTGCTACCAATATGTGATGGACACCAATATGTGCAGTATCCATTCTAGGCCAGTAATCAAGGAGCCTGCATCCTCACCACTGACAATGGAGAGGGACATGCACTTGGAATACAAATGGATACACTTATTTCCAGAGGCAGACCTCTATGCATCAAGTACACTTTCCCTTAAGAGCACACATGGCACATACACAGCCTGGGCTCTGGATGTCTCTATAGCTCTCTTCTTCCAGGTCCACAGTAAGACTCCCCACTGGTACAAGTGTAGGGTTAGGTCCTCCACCGACTGTCTAGACCAAGTCATCCAGCACCCTTCTCTGTGAGCCCTGTGCTTCGTGTCCCTGCCCCAAGTAGCTGAAACACACACCTGGGAAAATCTGGCACAGATTTACCTGCTGTGTCCCCTTCTGGCCAGAGTATAAGATAGTTATCACTGCCAACAGCCACTCCACAATCAGTTATGCTAAGGCCCTTAACAAATGGTGTCCAATTATACTGTGCAGTATTAACACCAATACAAATGGTAGTAGTTCAACCAAGATGGCTAGGCTCTCTGGAGTGGCCCACACAGTACCACAAATAAATATAAGTACTCTCAAAGGTTAGATACTTTCTACAAGGGCTAGCCACAATAAAAATTTTAAACATATTTAACAAATAAAAACAGGAAGATATTGAATATATTTACAGTAAACCACAAAGTTTAATTCACAAAAAATATTGAAATTAACATTGATGGACAGACTCATTCAAACAAAGAAAAGCACACTCTGAACTAAGCTTCAATATATTCTTAGACTGATTCTAAAACAACTTTACTATTCCCTAATTAAGTTGCTTACTATCACAAGGCAAGATGCTGTGGGTGAGGGTCTTTCAAGTCAGGCTTCCCAAACAGAATACTAAATTCTCTGAAATTTCTCTCATTAATCTAAAGTATAATTTCCAAGAGGGCTGGCAGAATGAAATCATCTGGTCACCTGACTAAGTTCTCGCAGTATTCCCCTTTGAAGCAGACACAGGAACTTAGTACAGATGGCCACACACACAATACACATCCAACTGTTTATGGCAGTGCCTGGGGCCTCCCCTCTTTTCACTGAGCTAATGAACAAAGGCTCTTTCCCAGACCCAGCATCTCCAATTTTATTCAGCACTGTGAGTTGCCAGTTTAATTGTTTAACAATTTACAATTCCCTTATTTTTCTTAAAGTTAACATTTGATGTCCCAATTTCCTCTATTAAAAAACATATATTTGAGTTGCAATAATACGTGTACATTTCTTTTCATTTCAGCAGGGTGTGCTGTTGATACATTTTCAGCACAAATCTGTACAAATCAGTATGATAGAAATTTATTAGAACTGTCATTTGTATAACAAGCATCTTTTATAAATCAGTGTGATGGTCAGAGAACATATAATTCTTTACAAAACTCCAGCTGGATATGATGGCACTTGCCCATACCATCACATCTCTTCCCCCCTTGATGACTCAAGCTAGTTTTTCAAGTGACCCTTGAGAAATTATGGCTTGAGAGGAATAAACCCATCTAGGAATATGTTACCCCATTCCCTGTCTTGAGAGCCCATCTGCGGTGGCATTGCTCACTTCACTGCCATGTTTTACTGTCATGTTATATGCCTGCAATCCTAAGCTTCACCTTAACTTGGGATTTTGCTGGCTGGCTCTATGTAGCCATGTCAGGAGACTGTGGTCTGTAAATGCAGTGAATTTCCTTCCATACAGGTAAGGCCAACATTGCTGCAGTGCCCACACTATGGCTAGAAATCCCTTTTCTACAGCTGCATAGCATTCCTCCCTGGGTTGAAGTGTATGGTTGAGATATACCACCGGGTGCTCTTCTCCCTCTGAGAAAACCTGGTTAAGTACAGGCCCCACCCCCATGGTATGAAGCATCCACCTGCACAACAAATTCTTTTCTTTAATCTGGACTGGCTAACACTGAGGGTCCTCCCAAAGCTCCTTTAAGCTTCTGGAATATCTGCTCACATGCTGGGGTCCACACTACCTTACCTGGCCTGTTTTTGCTCGTCAGGTCTGTGGAGGGTGCAGATATGGTATGACAATTGGGCACAAACTTTCTATAGTACCCAGCTGTCCCTAAGAATGCCTTCACCTGCTTTTTGGTAACAGGGGCAGGCCATGCCTGAATGGCTTCCACTTGGGCAGGGTATGACCTGATCTTACAACTCTATGTCCCAGGTAGGAGATCTCTGCCATACACGCCTACCATTTACTGGGTTGAATGGTCAACCCTGCCCTCTGCAGTCTGCCCAACACATCTCTGACATACTGAAGGTGCTCTTGCCAGGAATGTCTGTAGATGACAATATCATCCAGGTAACCAAGGGCATTATCTTCTGCCAGGATACAATCTACCAGCATCTGGAAAGTCACTGGGGGATTTTTCATCCCAAAGGGCATCTTCGTGAACTCCTACAAGCCAAAGGGGAGTCACAAAGGCTAACCTCTCTCTACCATTGTGAGTCAAGGGCACCTGCCAGTGGCCCTTGGTAAGATCAATAGCAGTCAGATACGTAGCCCCACCCAGCTGCTCTAGGGCTTCATCTGTCTTAGGCATGGGGTAACAGTCTGACTAGTAGCCTGTAGTCCACACACAACCTGGTGTTGCCATTCTTTTGGTACCAGTACCACTGGGGAGGCCCAAGGACTGCTGGACTCCTGGATTACTCCCAGTTTCAACATCTCCTATAGCTCCTCCCTCAGAGTCTCCCTGACTTTCCCAGGCACCTTACAAGCAGCCTGCTTTATAGGTCTTTGGGGCCCTGCATCCACATGGTGCTGAACCCTGGTTTCCCAGTGAACATATCCACAGCTCAGATTTCTCAAGCTTGAGTAGGGGATAGCCACTGGGACATTGTTACCCCTTCCACTGAAGTGACAGTCCAAGCCTCGCTGAGGAGATCGCTCACCAGATCTCCCAAAGAATCCTCCTGCCATCCACTGCAAATACTCAGCATAAGAGCCTCCCTGTCATGGGAAGACTTTGCCATGTTAACATGGTACAGTTTTGGCTCCTGCGTCCTGCCTAGCAGTTCTACCATGAAATTAACATCCCTGACCTTCCTTACCACTTTGAAGGGTCCCTCCAAAGCTGACTGCAGTTTGTGACGGACAGGAATGAAAACCATCACCTGCTGCCCCACAGTATAGTCTCTGGCTCAAGCATTCCTGTCATACCAGACCTTCATCTGCTGTTGGGCTTCTGTGCCAGGTTCTCCTGGACCAAGCCCATGAGATCCCCAAACCTTGTTCTGAGGTTTAGGACAAATGCAACAGACTCTGTGTCACACTCACCCTCCCACTCATGAATCAAATCTAGAGGCCCCCTCACCCTATGCCCATACAGCAACTCAAAGGGTGAAAAACCTATGGATTCCTGGGGTACCTCTCTGTAAGCAAACAGATTGGGCAAATATTTGTCCCAATCTTCTTAAACTGGTTTCAAATGCTCATAGCATGGTCTTTAATGTAGAGTTTAACCTCTCCACAAGGCCATTAGTCTGGGAGTGGTAGGGGGTCATCTTTAGGTGCTTTATCCCACAGTACTCCCATAGACAAGCCAACAGGTCTGAAGTGAAGTTGGCACCTCTGTCAGTATTCTCTTGGGAAACCTACCCTGCTGAAAATCTCTAGCAAAGCATTTGCCACCTTCTCTACCCCCAATGGAGGACAGAGCCACTGCCTTATGGTAATTACTGGCATAGTCTACTAAAACTAGGATATACTTCTTCCCTGTTGAACTGGGGGTAGTCAGAGGCCCCACAATATCCATAGCTACCCTCTGAAGTGGCTCCTGTATCACAGGCAAAGGCATCAAAGGAGCTCTGACCTTGTCCCCTGCCTTGCCTACTTTTTGACAGTGCTTACACGTCCTGCAGTACCCAGTTACATCCCTGGCAATCCCAGGCCAATAAAAGTTCTGCATAATGTGTCTTGGTATGCTTTATGACCATATGACCTGCAAAGGGAATGTCATGGGCTATGGCTAGAAGTGTGAGATGGTAGGCTCTGGTCACTACCAACTGCTGTGTTACCTCACCTTCTACCATTCCCTCAGGGGTCCACTCTCTATACAGTAGCCCTTTGTTCCAGTATACAGGATCCCCTTTTCCTTGAGAAACGTGTATTTCCATAGCTACTTCTCTCAAGCTTTGTAATGTGGGGTCTGAGAGAGGAGTCTGTCGCAACTCGCTATTTGTAACTTTTCCCAACTCCCCTTCTACAGGAAGTCTAGTATCCTCTGACAGTGGTGCTTCACTGTCCAGCCTGGGTACTACTGCTCTTGCAGTCACTCTGTCCAAGGGAACCATCAGTACCCACCAGCAGCTGTGGCTCACTGTCAGTCTCACTGCTACAGAGCAACTCCCTCCCTGAAGTAGCAACATCACCAGTCCTGGCTTCAGGTTTGTGGTTTGTCTGGGTCTCCCCCTAGCTACAAGCCTGAATGAGTGTCACTGCTTGCACACAAGGTACTACATTATCAAAATCACTCCCAATCAATCTGTAGGGATATCCTCACACACATCTACATGCTTGCTTCCTTTACCATCCGCCCAGTCAAGGTTAACCCTGGCCAAAAGTATTTGGAATGGGATTCCCTCCTAAAGCTCTGACTGGAATGGACTGACTATGCAAGTATTGCTCCTCTTTAACCACTGCAGGCTTCACCATGGTTATATCAGAGGCTCTCTCTCTTCGCAGTGGCCTGTTTTCCATCTACCAAGATCAGATGTAAACTCTGCTGGTAGTTTAGTAGCCCTGTTTTGTCCAGACAGCTTACCACTGGCATACTGTTATTCCCTCTTGCTGGCTCCCCCACTTTACTTCCATGGACATCTATATGCTACATGGACCCACTGGTTACATTTAAAACATTTCACCCTTGATCCTAGCTGCATACCTGAACTAGTGGCTTCCCCTGTTAGTGGCCAACTCTGTTGGGCCACTTTAGGGTGCCTACCATGGGTTTCCTTATATCTATGTGCAGCACTGGGTATCCCTTTCCTGTGCAGTGATGCCCTGCATGCTAGGTATAGGTCTCATTTTTCCCCCAAATCTGTATAGAGTTGTATTCCTGGTCTGCCAATCAATCACATTCTCATGTCCTCAGGCAAAGCGCTAAGGGCTTGTTCCCTCACCAACAGGTCTGCCAGCCCTGGAAAAGTGGTGACCTGACACCTACTCACCCACCTATAAGTGCTTAACAGCAATATAAACACAAACTTTCACCTGCCTTGCGTCTATGCTCCCAAAACTTTTTTTCTGTAAGCTTCCGGTGTTAACTTAAAACCCTAATAACCAGTGCTTCACTTTTCCATAATCTAAACAATCAGTATCAGACACTTTAGAAACAGTTACAGCTTTAACATGAAGGAAGGGGGTGAGGAACTGTACCCAGAGCTTTCGATCAACATTATACCGTTTCCATACTCTTTCAAATATGAATACAACTATCAAAATCATCACCTTCTTGGTACTGGAGGAAGAAGTATAGTCACCTTTGTTGCTTCTGGGCAATGGTTACTCTCTTCTCCATTACATCTGTGAGGCTGCCAGTCCAGCTAGCTGGAATTTTGTAAATAATTCTAGGTCATTTGTGAATATTAATATGATTCATATGCTTGTCTTACAAATGTAAGAAAACTATGTTAAGTGGATATTAAACTACTGGTGCAGAAGTATGTGCTGAACTGTATGGTTATGTACGGAGCTTCAAAAATGTAACCATAGTGTACCCTGCTGGAAAAGAGCAGAAATGTGTATAAACTATATACCTGTGCAAATGTATGTTTTCATAGTAGAAGTTGGAACATACAGAGTTAAATTCCAAACTCAGAGAAAATAAGTGAAGAGTTTTACAATGGTGTTTATCTCAGCAAGAAGACAGGATGTCTACATCTAGAAGTACTTTCTATTGTCTAGAAACCGAAATAATTACAGGTTTCAAAAGTAAAAGTGTTTAAATGTTTTACAACTTCCAGTTCTAGGCAAACTTCTGAGAGACAAGTTTGTTAGCTTGGGAAGTGAATGATATCATCCAGCTGACCCAGCAGTAATGTTTTCATATTAATTTGAGAACTCTCTCAGAGAAAGTCTGTGTATTTAGTATTTGTCGTTGGACCTGAAATATCCATTCAGCACTTGTATTTGCCTTGCTCTGTAAGTAAGAGTCAGGCATTGTATCGCTTTAGATATAGATATGCATATAGCAAAGATTAGTTTAGATGTTTTCTATATTTGAGACTGCCCTACTATGTTGTTTTAAAATACTTCCTGTGATTCTGATCTCTGAGGTCACTGTATGGAGTTAAGAGTATTTTCGTGTTCTTTTATTTATTATTAAATATATTTAAACATTTCAATTGTGGCTGGTTTGTTTAGAGATATTTAAACTCTTAGGGTACACTGTATAGGCCACTCCAATAGCCTTAAAAGTCTGTCACAGTTACCATTTGGACAATAGTAACATTACACAGTAGAATTGGTCACCCTTTGGTAAGGGCCATATAGTAGCCAATAAGCAAGCGTGGTTGGTTACAGTGATTTCCTTATAATCTGGGAAGAAGGGGGCATTGACAGTAAACCTGTGTCAGCCTTCCCCAGGAGTGTCTGTGTGTTTGTATACAAATCAAATCTCAAAGTGTTTGTGTGTGTGTGTCAGCTACTTGGGCAGGGACATGGAGCACTTTTTGGACAGAGAGGGTGTTGGAGGTTTTGGCTTAACCACTCAGCTGAGATCTTAACCCTATAGCTGTGCCAGTGGGGAGTCTTATTGGGGATCTGGAAAGAGTGGGAGAAACCAGGCCCAGACTGCCTGTGAACTTTGTGTGCTCTTAAGGGAAATTGTACTTTACTGTGTGTGTACTCATCATCCTCCCAATTGTGCACATCCCTCACTGGCGTTAGTGGTGAGGATTGAGGCTCCTTGATTACTGGGCCAGTGCAGGGGCATCCCAATGTCCATGACCCCGGCAAAGAGTCAGCATTTCCTTTTCATGTTGCTGCTGCCTCTCATTTTCTTTGGTTTCCAAATGCCACAGTCTCTCTGCTGATTCTACTTTTACCTCCAAACTCTGCAGTCTCTTTGCCGATTCTAATTCTAAATGCTTGGACTCCAGCTTAAGTATCTAAATCCAGGTGGATTTTTAAGTCCTCTGAGGAAAAGTTGAACTGCCCTATTTCTGAGAGGTGTACATCCCCATTGTCAGCCTGGTTGTCTTCCTGGTTGCTGCTCTATGATGCAGCTATGATTAAGACTGCAATCATTTCCCCTTTAGTCAGGTTGGCATGCACTAGTCCTTTGGCTTGGCAAATCTCAGCCAATTGGTTCATGTGAGCTTGCCATAATCCTCTGCTGACATCCTTGCCTGCTCTCACTGACTACCAAAAAGTAAATACAAGTATTGTGATATACAACTCTGAATGTCTATCATGTGGCTGCTGAGAGTACAAACACCTTATTTAGTGACCAGTGTTTACCACTGCCACCAATGTGTCGTCCCCTCACTGGGTCAGTAATCATGGAGGCTGATACCTCACTACTGATACTGGTGAGGGATATTCACTTGGAATACAAATGGATACACTCAGTATTTCCAGATGCAGACCTCTCTGCTTCAAGTACAATTTCCCTTAACAGCCCACAGACAACACACATAGCCAGGGTTCTGGATGTCTCTGTCTCCTTCCAGGTCCCCAAATAAGACTCCCACATTGGTACAGCAGTAGGGTTAGATCTTCAGCAGAGTCCAAGCCATGTCCTCCAGCACCCTCTCTGTGAACCCAGTCCTTCGTGTCCCTGCCCCAAGTAGCTGGCACACAGATTTGATTTCACACACACACACACACACACACACACACACACACACACACACACACACACACACACACAGAGGAACGTCTGTTATAGATTTACCCACTCTTTCCCCTTATGTCCAGAGTAGTTGTCACCACCACCAGACACTCCACAATCAACTACTCTAAGGTCCTTTACAAAGTGTGTCTAATTATACTGTGCAATAATCAATAATACTAACAACAATGGTAGTTCACAAAGATGGCTAGGCCTTCTGGAGTAGCCCACACAGTACCACCAAATAAATATAAGTACTCAAAAGGTTAGATACTTTCTACAAGGACAAGCTACAATAAAAGTTTTAAATATATTTAAAAATAAATAAAAGAACAGGAAAATATTGCATCTATATTTACAGTAAATCTCAGAGTTCAAATCACAGAAAATATTGATGAGCTAAGCTTCACTATAAGATGGACAGACTCGTATAAATAAATGCACACTGAGCTAAGCTTCACATTTTACTGTGCCCTAGCTATTTTACTTAATACTGCAAGGCAAGATGCTGTGGGTGAGGGTCTTTTGAGTCAGATTTCCCAAACAAAATACTCAATACTCAGATTTCTCATTTTAATATCTAAATTATAATTTCCAAGATGGCTGGAAGAATGACCTCATCTTGTCACCTGACTCTAGGTTCTCACAGTATTTCCACTTTTAAACAGAGAAGAATTTAGCACAGACTGCAATATACATCCAAATGTTTATGGCAGTGCCTGGGTCCTCCCCTCTTCACTGAGCTAATGAACAAAGGCTCTTTTCCAAGACCCAGCATCTCCAGTCCTATTCAGCACTGTGGGGTACCATTTTAATGGTTTAACAGCTTAGTTATTTTCCCTTATTTTCTTAAGGTTAACCTTTGCTGTTCCATTTAATTTAGTTGCAATAATACATGTAACATTTATTTTCATTTCAGCAGGGTGCACTGTTGATGCATTTTAACACAAGCAAACCTCAACAATACATTTTCCACATAAACATCTGTACAAATCAGTTTGCTATACAAATGACATACAGTTCTAATACATTTGTAACACAAGTATCTTGTATAAAGCCATTTGTTATTAAAAGGACATATTCATTGCAAAGCTCCAGCTGCTATGCTGACACTTGCCCATATTGTCACAGATGGTGTAAAATAAAACATTTTAAAAGTGCAAGCATCATTGCAAGCCCTTCAGTAATGGAGGAATGGTGCAATACAATCCTGTCCAAAAGGGATTTGTACCATAATACTGCTTCTGAAGCAGTTGTCACCCTTCAACATATGGAAGTCATTGTGCTGCTAACAGTATTCCAAGAAAATGAAAGGGAGGGGGGTCATCTGTTGAATTAATTATGAGGTCATACTATTACTAGTAAAGTAAACAGTGAAAGGAAAATAATGCTTCCAAACAGGGACTTAAAATAAAAGTTTATTTTGTTATTATTAAAACTGTTGTACAAAAGACATTGACAGCTGAACTATATTAACAAAGACAAAGATAAACATTAGAAACTTGATAAAACACAAAATGGTTTATGTGCTGCTGTCACTAGCAGGTGTATTACTGATGTCATGGTGAAAGAGCTTATAGAGAAAAGGAGAGGAAAATTAAGTAGCCCTGTGTTCTATGGGTAATTAAAATAGGCACCATCACAAAGAATACAGTTCTTTATAGCGATTTTGCTGTAAAGTATTTGGAAGACCTAAAAGAAAACCTACAGACACAGCAAAATGCAGACCAAGTATTTTGCTTGAATGCAGTCTCATCATTTAGACTGTCCTATAATACCTTGAGTGGTATAACTAAATGTCACTTGCATGCCAGACAAATGCCTGTGTACAAAGAACACAGCTAAAAGAGGTAATAACAATCAATGGTGAATGCTGGCTGTTGCATCATTTACAAATGCAGTTAAGCATGGTGTAGCTGCAATATATTTATAAATTTGTTAAAGGCTCTTTAACCTCACAGAATGTTAACATTTAGCCTGCGGTGAAGCCTCTTGCATGGATAAGGTGCCCTGTACTTCGTGCAAAACCACCAATCATCTTCTTTCGGCTTTTCCTGATTAGGGGTCGCCACAGCGGATCACCTGTCTGCTCGATTGGCAGTGGAGTTTTTATGGTGTCGAGTTGCCAGCCCGTCACCCAACCTTCCACGAAAGGCACACACATGTGCACAATCACACCTCAGGGTCAATTTAGAGTATCCAATCCACCTACAGCATGTCTTTAGGATATGGGAAGAAACCGGAGCACCCGGAGGAAACTCACGCAACCACAGGGAGGACATGCAGACTCCACACAGACGGCACCCCAGCATAGGATCGAACCAGAGAACCTCTTGCTGTGAGGTGGCAATGTTAACCACTGCACCAACACGGCCGCCCCTGCAAAACCACCAATCAATATTCTGATAAAAATATTTTCACTTAAATCGTGTGATCAGCTGGGACTCAATGAGCTGAATGTACTATAACTGGAAGAGATACTGCATGGAGACTGTTCAGAAGAATTAGGAATTAGTCTAGAGAGCTAAATCCCTATGTTAGGGCTATGAGCAACTCCCTCACAGCTTTATTTGCCTCTAAACCAAATTTCTTACATGAAGCCAGTCTTGTAATGTGACACCACAGACTGCTGCCATGAGACACAATATGGAGTTATCAATGCAGTACAGCTTTTAGTAGGAATGCATGTAGAGTGCTACAGGAGCTCAAAATTAAAATGTAGCCCTAATAAACAAATGTGATAAGCAATAGAGACGATAAATACTGCTCCAAACTTGCAAAATAGGACAAACTGTGACCAAATACATTTTGATGGTAACAGTTTCAGGCACCCAAATAGGCTTTTTAAAGCAGCTGCACCTTTACTGCACTGTATCCATCTAGCAGCAGGTTTAATTAAAAATTTCAATTGTGCTTTTTCTTACCTCAAGGTAAACTTCTCAATTCTAAATTCAATATACCACCACAGAGAAAGAAAACATGACGACCCTTATAAAATATGCTGCTTCTATACTCAATGCAAAGTGTTTTGTCAAAATCAACAGGGACAGAAAATGCTTATATTCCAATTACATTGATAACACCTCATTTTCTATCAGAGTATAACACAAGTCTGCCTTATCTAAAATAGACAAGAAAACATTCAGAATCATGCAGATTAAGTCAAACTAGATGTAGGGCATTTCTGATGCGAAAACTGTGCAACAAACATTTCTATAAAGAAGTACTTTGTATTAACAGACCTTTCTGAAATTATGAGCAACACATCCTACAATGATATTTCATGTACAATGGAAAAAGGATCAGATGGCTTTAAGTGAACCACATATCATTCAAAGATATATAATAATGGATTATTAAACAGCAGCAAAGAAAAAACATTTGCCTTATTTATCAATTTTTTTAAAAGATAAGAATTGCATTATTAAGAATTATTGCATAACTATAGTAAGAGACTGAAATCTAGCTACAAAATATTTTGTCTGCTTTGTTAGTGCATTTTCCCACATCTCCCTTTTTTGATAACTCCATGTCAGTTATGAGTTTGTGCCTTAACTGTTTAATGTGGAAGCAAATGTAGGGAACACTTGTAATAGAAGCCAATGAGACAATCCCAGAACAACACAGTAACCAAATATTCTTCTTACCGAAAGTCTAACTTTGTAACTACCCTAGCGCTAATTAAATGGATTTTAGAGTAGTCATGTGAAATGATCTTTGGAGGAACCAAATGAGTTGGCTGATTGACCATTTTTCTTGCTGGACACCTTTCCGAGTGGCTAGTTCTTTACTTCTCCTCGAGTTCCCATGCTCAGGATATGCATTCCCCATGCTCAGGATATGCATTCCCCATGAGTTGTCCTCATGTAACAGGGTACAGTCTAGGCCTAGGAATTCTTAGTTCCTGATCCCCACCAGAAATAGAGGAATCACAGCTGAGAACAAAGAATACAAGATTATAAACTTACAGCTGGAATATCTGCTAACATGCAGATGAGAGCATCATCTAGCCATATAGTGGAAAAGGGAGGAGGGAAAAAAGCACAAACTGTAGAGAGGCCTTTCAAAAAACAGCCAAAATGGTAAGTATCTGCATATGCCCATAATATCTTTCTGTCATTTACAGTAGCTTGGGTGTGCACAGGTCAGTTCATTTAATTGAAAAGTTAGAACTTAACCAGAGTAAGTAGGATACTTTTTATTTATTTTTTTAATTCTGAATAAAAAAAGACTATCCATTGCTCTTTCAATCTAATATTAGAGATATGGTTGCACCAGTGAAAGAGGATATTCCTGCCACTTAGATGATGCAACTGATGGGAAATACCCATTGCATGCAAATTATCCCCTTCAGATAGAAACATTCCACTTACAGAGTGCTGCAGCACTGAATTAAAATAGTTCCACATACCAAAGTATGTGGAACAACCCAAAATATTAGTGGATATGAAACATGCAAATAGGAAACACCAGCAACTCATCAAAACAAGAAGTGTCTAAAATACATTAATTTCAGCAAATGAGAAATACAGGTCAGTTTTTAGCAAATAAACCCAAAAATTGCCAGGCAAAAATGCTTAATGCTTAAAAATGCTTAAACCTAGGCAGGTTTAAGTACGAGTAAACTACCTTACATAATTCTTTTCAACAACTGCTTTAACAATTTTTATCAAGCTGCATATATATTGCTTGATTCCATGCAAAATCTTGTAACAAACATTAAAAAAAAGTTACATCTTACTTTTGTGAACTCATTGTGAACTGCATACTAGTTAGTCTTTCAGCTTTTCCCAATTAGGGGTCACTGCAGCAGATCACTGGTCTGCTACTGATTGGCAGTGATTTTTACAGTGTCGAGTAGCCAAGCCCAGTTCCCAATCTTCACAGAAGGCACACACAGACAATCACGTACCTATCTGCATGTCTTTAAAGTTTACTCGACCGCAGGGAGGACATGCAGATTCTGCACAGAATGTTCTCCAGCCGAGAATCGAACTGGAAGACCTCTTGCTGTGAGGCAACAATGCTAACCACTGCACTACCATGGTCCCACTGCACACTAGACCAGAAGGAAAAGCTTTTGTAACTATAACACCAAATCTAATGCATGGCTGGAACAAATTCAACATGTCAGTGCAATGATGATTTTGAAAAAGTAAAACTAACATACATTTTTTGTTGTCCCTGTTTAATGGTATTTGTACTAAAAATCCTTTTTTTGCTTTGATAGCTGGCAATGAGAGATCATAAAATGCTCACTCATTACAAATTTGAACATTTGCATCATGGATGCAAATTCAGAAAACGGCATCCTTGAGTAGCCAATAATATGGCTGAGTATATCTTCACATTATACCATATGTAAAACTTGTCAAATTCTTCACCTTATACATTCCTAAGAAAGGAGGATCCCTTTAAGTACCACACTCCCTCACATTTAAAACCAGTACTTCCCTCACAGAAGGGTAGCATTCGAAACTTCTCTAGATTTCACAAGCCAGCTTATTATAGAACAGAAATGAAGCTGAATGAAGCTAAGTCTAACAGAGTACAGGAGATTAAACAAAACTTAAAATAAATATAGTCAGATGATGCTACTGGCTCAATTGATTATACACAGTTAAGCCTTACTAGTAAAAATGCAAGCAAATATGATACAGACTGGTTTAATCATAAAATGCAACAGTTCAAAATGAGTTACCCATTTTAAGAAATGACATGTTCAGGAAAGTTCTCAACAGCCTAATGAGTGGGTAAGTCCCAAGTATAAAAGTATGAAGCCCACTGCTCTTAAGGAACAGAAAGGCCTCCATTATTACAGCAGAGTGCAACAGAATTATTTCATCATACAATCACATCCTCTGTTGGCTAAATGCAATATAAATACAGATATACATACATGCATTATTCACATACAGAAATGCATATCAGGTTAACCCACAAAATATATAAACACCCTCACATAAACACAGCATAGGAAAAGTCATTAACCTAGAGACTGAATGACACAAACAGCTCCATTATCGGATGATGCACAGTGTAGCTATCACAGTCTAATGTTACCAAATCCTTTTGAGAACTGGATATCTGATAATTACAATATGCATATGCTACTCCCCAGTCTTAGATAGGGTATGCATTTTGCACCATTCCCTCATCTCCAATTGTGTGGCAGGAGGATTTTAACAATTTTTAAGCATTTAACCTGATTTATTGTGTTGTTTTGCAACTTAGGGTTAACTACTTCTGTGTTCATAAATTTTTTTGGTGCATACTCGCACAATGATTTTGCTTTATTTATTTTAATTAATTAATTAATTAATTAATTTATTTATTTATTTATTGCTCAGAACCATTTGCTTCTGTTGTCACTGCAAGAAAAACAATCACTGATTCACATATTATCCAAGACAAGCTGACAAAACACATTTTCCACAGATGAGATCATGGTGATTACATTTAATTCTGTTGTAACAGAATGAAAAATAGCTCTACCCTTCCCACCCCACAAAAATAAGTATACCATTACAGGTTAACAAATGACTTATTTCAAAGAGCGCCACTAAGTTTAACTGCAAAGATCCACACCACCACCAAGTCCGATTCAGCAAGAATGGTAAAAAAGAATTTCCAAGCAACATTTTGACAATGCTGTTGCAAACAAACTTTTTGTCTGGGCTTAGAGTCAGACTTAAGGCACATGAGATATCAAAGCTCTAGTCACAGGGATCCTGGCAGTTTCTGCACTTTACTATTCCATCAGAGTAAATTTCAATCTGTATTGTAGTAGTATGGAAATCAAACTGTCTCTGCAACAGGCTGCTGGCCTCCTTCAACACTACCTGGGCATCTGCATCTTGGTCTAAAAGAGAAGCAAAAAAGTTAAGTTGAAACAACAATAAATAACTATCAGCAATGAATGCACAGCAATCATGCAATCCAGTAAAGGAAAACAAAATATAACTGAGTCTGTCACTGACTGTAGCCGAATGGAGTGTCACTTATCTCTCTCTAATATTCATTAAAGGTTTTATCAGCCTAACAGTTATATTACATAGGGAGGGGGGTACGCAGTGCTCTGAGGGAATTTACCACTCCCCCAAAAAGAAAGTTGTTGATGAAGCCTTTGTTGGCTTTCTATTCCAGAATGCTGACTTTGACCAATTTGTCAGCGATTAAGCTGGATACATGCATCTCCTAAGGTTTTCTTTTCTGTGGCTGTGCTGCTCTACATAAACTCAACTGGACTGCTCAAGAGGTGAACTCTGAATGAATGATGGCTGCACACACTTCCACTGAAATAGAGAAAACATGTGATGCAAAGTGCTTCTCCCTATTACACCGTGCAACTAGGCATGTCATACCACACACACCATGCAACTAGGCATGTCATACCACACAAATCCTTACTGTGGGCAAAACTGTTGCTTACAATAAGATAACCCTTTAGTTATCTTTAATGTGATTAGTCATCCATCATCCAAAAAACACTTTACCTAATTCAGGGTCATGGGATAATGTCTGTTATTTTAACCCAATTCTGGGTTATGGGCCAACATGCTTAGTCTATCGGAAATGCCTTTATTGTGTCACTTAAATTCAGTTCTGGATCACGGCATGATATCTTTATTGCATTACTTTAATACAGTTCAGGGTTACGGTGCAATATCTTTATTGTCTTGCATTAATTCAGTTCAGGGTCAGTTCAGGGTCACAGCAGGATGTCTTTATTGTGCTACTTTATTCCACTTCAGGTCATGGGATAATGACTTGACTGTTTCTTTAATCCAACTCAGGGTAATGAGGCAATGTCTTTATTGTGTCACTTCATTTCCCGACTAAGTAAACCTAGCTTGGCAGCCACCTTTTTCATTGGAGACCCAGGGAGAGCATATCTTGAACTATGAAATACAAAATATATCCATACATACAATACAACATAGGCCTTAAGAGTACAAAACCCGGGCAGCAAAACTTTACGTAATAAATTCAATGGTTCCGATACAATTTACAGTATACAAAAAATACTATACAACACACACACATACAGCAGTACTTAATATTTCTGCATGCAGTTAGGGTACACAGGAAAAGGATCTTAAATGCTGAGTGCTTGATGGCTATAACTTGAGAAGAGCTTTAAGAGATATTGAAAAAAAGTCAAACACAATAATGCAAACCCAGAAGACAGGCTTGTGAGCTGAAGGTTTGGGAGGCTTGGGTGGATTGAATACAACACACAAATTCTAGTAATAACATCCCTGGCAATGCAGCAAGGACTGCAAGCTAAAATATTCTTGGTATCCTTTCATGGTTTTAACACAAACTCATACAGATGCTAAATGTATGGTCAGGAGATAAGACTGGCAAAGGCTGTGTCATTGCATCCGTTATGAATTGTAATGATTTAAGGAAGGTGCGACTCAGGAGGACTGAAAAGTCCTTCACAGCAAATGCCAGGGAATGAGTTACATATTGCATGTGTCAAGAAGAATCCTATGAGCAAAGCAAAAGTTGAATGTCATTACCTCAGGTTTCTGGTTGGCCTAAGTCTTTATGGCAACCGCCAGCAGTGTAAAAGCAAACCTGTTTATTGCATTATATTCTGCAATCTTGTTTATTAGGGCAGAAACCACAAAATGATATTTTTAATCATAAATTAAAGTATAAGAGGATTGTGTGGTAATAAGGCTAGTTATTAAAAAAATACTTTTCAGCTTCTATAATCTCATCTGATCTCTTCCCTTTCAAATGGCATGGGATGTTCAAAGAAGCAACAAAACATTTTATGGATTTGGTTTCTCAGAGTATGACCTCCTAGAAACAATGGTAGCATGATTGTTCTGTTTTAAGAGCAGGCCTTTCCTTTCAGAAAGGATGATTTTTCTAACTCTGAGGAGGACAGATTGAGGCAGTTCAATTTCAGCTCTGTACTGCATGAACTGAAACAGAACACTCCATCAATAATGAAAAACTCTGGTATATAAAATCATCAAATGAAAATGGCCCAAAAAGCAGCATCATGGCACTTCTGCCCCCCTCCCCAAAGTCCTGGCATTCACTTAGTCCTTACAGATGGAGGCACTGCCACCAACGTCAGTGGGATGACTTTAATAAACCACTTGTTAAACTCAGGAAAGAATACACTGATGTCAAGGCTGTTTAGAATACAATCTATAATCTCACCAAGGTAGTTCTGATGGAAATGCCAGAGGATAAAGTATGTTGTAAATATACAAAGAATGTAAAATGAGCATAGCTTTACAGCAGTTTAGCCAAGAGGCTAAAATTAGAAAAAGGTCTGTTGTCTATTTTGTTAGAGAATTCACCTTTACATAAAGGTATTTTTCAGTAATGCTTCCTTAGAAAATGAGATGATTTTGCCTCAGACTATTACAAAGCAATACAATTTTAGCTGATGCTCTGTCACTAACAGGAAGTAGGCAATAATACACTGTAATGGGAATGGCACCCTTCTGCCTTTGAAAAGTAACTTTTCTTTGGTGTCCCAACATCTTCCCCCATACCATATTGACCCATTGACTCCCTGTGAGAACAGGAATAGCCCATTCATATACAGACCCTTGTGAAAGCCTCACAGTCAATTTGTCCTGTAGTGTAGGTGACAGCCTATCAAACTATTCATTCTACACAGAGACAGAAGAGTCAGACAAAGAGGCCATCATCTGGACGGGGCAGTCCCTATCCAATAGACTCCTTCCTTGCGCTCTGGCTGTGAATTCCACTATTGCCAGCAAGGTGGGAGTACCCATGCATGTTACCACACGTAAATCCCCAGTAACGTGGATAAGCCTGCAGTGCAGCTGCAGTCATCCTGCTAAACAAAGGGACCAAATGCAGCCCCCAACCCCGCCCAGATGAGAATTCCAACATCAACTGCATATTTCCACCATCTACCACCAAGCTGCTCCCGTCAAAAAGGTGCAATAACTGAACCACGGTGATCTAGGTTAAAGTCAAGCCTATCCACATTTTTGCCAACAGAGCTGGACAAGGTGAACTATTTTCCTGTAAAACAAGAGGATGACAGTGATACTGAACAGTTCTGTTATTCATGACACTAAAGAGTTTGCAATGTCTTCAGATCCTGTAAAACTAAAATATTTCTGCATACAGTTCAGTGCTAGAAAAAAGCTCACCTCTCCGAAACTACTTCAGATCACTAGAGTGGAGCGATTGAAGTTTCTTAAAATACTAATGCTCGCTTTGCCTACCAGTAAAGATAGATTTGGTTATTTATGCAGTTTAGTTTAAAACCACTTTATTACACACATTTATAACGTTTAACAATGCCACCTTTAGTAGACCTCTGCTTATAATACTGCAATCATCCATTTACGATACTATAGGTCAAGAACAGTGTACAAGAGCTTAAAAGAGAAAATGAAAAAAACAAGGCAAGTCCCAACAATGCAGGACAGGACTTCACATTCTGTCACATATCAGTGTGTTACAGTCTTTTCTTCGTTCCTACCACTCTCGCCACATAATGGAGATCTGCAATGTCTATAGGAATGGATTTCAAAACCCAAATGCCTGCTGTAACTTTGGAAAAATGCAACAGATTTTTTATAGTGCCATGTCTGCTACAACTTGCTACTTGAAAATCAAAACTTAATGTCACGATGACCTAACGCAATAACTGGCCCACTTTATATATGTAAATTAAAAACTACGTTCAGGACAGACAGCCCAGTAACAATTAAAAATAAGCACTTTTGTTCTGTATGATATAAAACTTCTTCATACTGAAAAAGTTTTGTATCATACAGAATGAAAGCACTTTTTTTAAATATATGTAAATTAAAAGCTACGTTCAGGACGGATAACCAGGTAACTATTAAAAATAACTGCTTTCATTCTGTAAGGTCATAGGTAGGTACTAGGCTATCTGCCAGAAGGCATTTATAAGCCTAGCCGGAATGTGTTGGCTTTCGCCACCCCCTTAGATTAGTTCCCTGTGCCTCTGTCCAGCAGAGCCATTGAAGTGATCCCTGGAGTAAACTGTTTCCCAGCCACGCGTCAAGGTTTCTATTGAAGAGGGTTAGCGAGGAGCTCTACCTAATGTAGACTGGAATCTTGTTCCAGAGCATGGGAAGTCTCTGGGACAGGAATCT
This sequence comes from Protopterus annectens, assembly GCF_019279795.1. Lineage (NCBI taxonomy): Eukaryota > Metazoa > Chordata > Ceratodontiformes > Protopteridae > Protopterus > Protopterus annectens. The sequence continues at coordinate 1,204,816,116 of NC_056727.1, forward strand.
ATCCCTCCAGCACATCCTATTTATTGTGGTGGAGAGGTTTAGATCCCTGGAGCATGTGGCTCGAGGGGATATAGTTTTCATTAGGTGGAGCATGTCCATCAATTCTGGGTTGGACATGGCCTTGCATGTCAGGCAGAGATCACCTCTGAGTAGGCAGTATGCAACAGAGTACAGCTGGAGTTTCTTCAGTCGAGCTGCATAGTGCAACTGCTCGAGGCCAGTGATCCTCTTGGTGAAATACTTCTGTGGTCTTTCCAGTTGTTGCAGGTGTCTTGTAAGGTACATCCTAAATGAAGCATTGTACTCTATGATGGGTCTGATGAGTGATGCGTAGAGGGGCCCAATGACCTCTTTCCATCTGGATGCAAACCCTTTTGTGATTAAGTGGGCCACATAGAAGGATTTTCTAACCACACTGGCAAAGTGATTATCAAAGGAGAGGTTACTAACTACTTGGGTCCCCAGATCCCTTACTATGTCTTCAGTATTTAGAGGGTTATAGTTTGTGGGTACTTTGTTTTTTCCAAAGGGGATGACTATGCACTTTTTGGCATTTAGCTTGAGGCCATGGTTTTGACACCAGGTATCCGTCTCAGTGAGACCCTTTTGGAGGATGTCTGTGTCAGCCGGAGTGTCAATTATAGCCCCTAGTTTGCAGTCGTCTGCGAACTTGGTCAGCCATAGTCCTCCTGTGCTTGCCTGTACCTCTGAGAATTATATGCTGAACAGGAGGGGTCCTAGGACTGAGCCCTGGGGAACGTCATTTGTAACCGGTTTAGAGTCAGACCTAGCTCCCGCAACTCTTATCATGTGGGATCTGTCCGTGAGCCAGTTGGCAACCAATCTCGTGATGTAGGGGTTTATGTTCAGGCTGGTGAGCTTGTCTATAATACCAGAGTGGGGAATGGTGTCAAAGGCCTTTGCGAGGTCTAGGTAGGCTGTGTGGACCACCTTTCCCTCATCTATAGCCTTGGTAACTGTCTCAAAGAGATCCACCAGGTTTAGGAGGCATGATCTGCCCTTAAAGCCGAACTGGGTAGTGTCTAGTGTTTGGAGGTTCCCAGTGTCTCTCTTAATGAGATCCATGATGATGCGGCTTCATAGCTTTGCAGACCAAGCTAGTCAAGCTTATAGGGTGATAGTTCCCAGGGTCCATTGTGGCTCCACCTTTGTGGAGCAGAATAACCATTGCTATCTGCCACTTTGTGGGCATGTAGCCTGTGGAGAGGCTGAGTTTAAGCAGTGTGTTTAGATGAGGGATTAGTTCATCTTTGAGCTTGTGCAGGATGCAGCCTGGGACACCGTCCGGTCCCATTGTTTTGGCTTTGGAGAGGGCTGTTTTAAACTGAGTGTCTGTGATTTCAGGGGCACTGCATTCTTCTGGTATAGTTATGGGCCCTTTTGAGGGTGAGAGGGGGGTGAAGTTTGCACTTAACTTGTCTGCCAGGATGTTGGCTATATCGGTCAGTTCAGTATATTTTGTGCCATTCTGCACCAACTCTGAGCAGATCTGAGAATTGCCACTTAGATTCTTGACATAGCTAAAGAATGCCTTGTGGTCATCTTTGGAGTCCATGGCAATTTTTCTTTCGAAGCTAGTCTTGGATGATTTTATGAGGGAATGTAGTTTCTTGCCGATACTGATCAGAGAAGTCTTCCCTTTGTGGGATTTTACGCTTTTCTATACTAGTTTCCTCTTTCTATTGTATAGCTTGTTTATGGCAGGGTCCACCAGACTGGTTTCCTTTTCTTGGAGGAGTGAGTCTTGGTTTTGTTTGGGATAGCATGATCCATGCATTCTTGTAGGTGCCCGTAGAGTGCATTAGTAAAGGATTTTGCAGCTTGGACAGCATTATCCTTTAGCATGGGGGCTTTGAAACTTCCCACCTAGGTCTTAAGTAACTAAAAGTTTGCTTCTGAAAAGTTTTTCACAGTGGTTTCTTTGACTGGGGGTGGTGGCGGAATGTGGATATCTAGAGTGATTAGTTTATGGTCAGATCTAACCAGCGAGAGGTTGACCTCCTGTGTGGAACACCGGTCACCCATGTTGGTGATGACCAGGTTCAATATGTTTTCACCTCTGGTTGGGGTGTTGACCAGTTGATCCAGGGCGTTTGAGTTTATAAATTCTAGGAAAGGTTGGGCAAGGGAGTTTGTACTTGAGTCGTTCTCCCAGTTAATGTTTGGGTAATTGAAATCACCCCATATCAGGGTGTTTGGTAGGACCTTAATGTTTCACAGTGTTTCCAGGAATGTGGAGTGGGGGTCTTGGGACATGGTGAGTGATCTGTAGCAAGCTATAATTTGAATAGCAGTTTTGCCCATTGTTAGTTGCATGTGGACGATCTCTGAAGCATCGTGCTGTGCCATTAACCTGGAGGTGTGGGTATCCTTGATGAATATGGATACTCCCCCGCCTTTTGTATTTCAGTCCAGGTTTTCTGGCAAAAATGTATGGTACGAGTTGTAGCCTGGTAGTGCTGGGGTGCTCTCTGGAGCCTTAAACCAGGTTTCTGTTACTGCACACATATATCGATTTTCTCCATACTGAGGAGTGCCTCGAGTGCGTACATTTTGAGGTTTAGACTTCTGGCATCGAGTAGCATTACCCTCAGTTTTTTGTTACTTGTGCTATTTACGGCAGTGGGTTTGTATTTTGAACCTTGCCTAAAAAAGGCACTATGGGGGGGTTTAAGAGCCTTGGCTAGTATTCGAAAGCATAAGGGTAACAGGTGCAAGCCATCTGTAGCAAAGCAGCATGGCTTGTCGAGCATGCATGATACAAAACTTCAGTCTGAAGAAGTTTTAGATCTTACAGAATGAAGGCGCTTATTTTTAATAAAGTTACCTGGTTATCTGTCCTGACTGTAGTTCTTAATTTACATATTTGTTTTAAGTTTAATTTTTTTCCACTTATATATGTATATATATATATATACCAAAAGTGCAAGTTAATTTACCAAACACCCAAAACTTTCAGGTAACTGGAGACCAGTTATCAGAAATTGTAGCAGACATGGCACTATAAAAAATTAATCTGTTGCACTTTTCCAGAGTTACAGTGGGCATTTGGATTTTGATACCAACAACAAGCAATCAATGGCCGCCCCCATATCAATCTCCAATGAAGTGAGGTGCCATCTGTAAATTAGTTTATGTTATGGGTGGATCGAACAAACACCCTGATGCACAACAGGCATTTTCCAAGAGGGTATTAATGTACAAGGAGAGCCCAATATCAAGTCCATGGCTTCATGGTAGCATATTAGGCCTCCATTAATCCCAGACACGGAAAACAAACTGCCACAATGTTTACATTCACTAAATGGAGAACTTTTAGTGGGTGTAAAAACTAAAATAAGTATATTAAACTAAAAATTTTGCAGATGACTGCCAACTATAAGTAACTGCAGAGGAGTTACACAAGTACTTGCTGTATAGTTTCCCTTCACTAGCTGTGTATTAAAAATCCACATTCAGCAAGCAAGCGAAAATAAAAGCATTACAGTTTCATACATGTGAGCAAATGTGAGTGTTTGCGTGTGAGAGTGAATGCAAGAGTGACTGTGAATGTATACGAAAGCGAATAACTGAGTGAATGCGACTGATCAGGGATAAATTTTAAATATTTTTCATAATTTGAGAGTTAACAGAACAGGTTCTGCTTCATCATGTTTTTTTCTCAACAATATGATGCACGAGTCAGATAAGTGCAAAATTATAAAGGCTGGATTTACCGACTAGCTGTGGTAATTGTCAAGGGAGAGAGAGCAAAATACGAAAATCAGACACAGATGTAATTATGGGCGGCCACGGTGGTACAGCTGTTAGCATTACTGCCTCACAGCAAGAGGTTTTCCAGTTCGATTCTCAACTGGGGTGTCTTCTGTGCGGAGTCTGCATGTCCTACCTGTGGTCGCGTGGGTTTCCTGCGGGTGCTCCGGTTTCCACCCAGATCTCAAAGACAATTCTGTAGGTGGATTGGACATCTAAATTGGCCTTAGGGTTGTGTGTGCCCTCAGTAGAAGGTTGGGCACTGGACTGGCAACAAGACACCGTAAAACTCCACTGCCAATCATGAGC
>NC_056727.1:1204820698-1204837428 GCF_019279795.1 Protopterus annectens
TTTTATATATATATATGTGTGTGTGTGTGTGTGTGTGTGTGTGTGTGTGTGTGTGTGTGTGTCTATATAGATATATGTATGTGTGTGTGTGTGTGTGTGTGTGATATATGTTTGTATGTGTGTGTGTGTGTGTGTGTATATGTATATATATATATATTTATATATATATATATATATATATATTTATATATCTATATGGGTCTACTTCTTTTGACCTAACCCCCATTTGCCTGACACCCATTTGCCTGAGACCAAATGACTGAAATTTCATTTGCCTGACAGTTCGTTTGCCCGACACTTCATTTGACTGACAAGTATTATTATCAAGAAAATGGAATATGCCCCCTTCCCCACTGTAATGCGGCCCTGGAGTTAGAATATATAGTTAGGGGGGTGTAGAGCCCCGCAACTGGGGGTGTAATAAGACCCCACTTACTTTTCTTTTACTAAGCAATCTTACATCAAAAGTTAACAATATCATATGATACACCCCCTAACTATATATTCTAACTCCAGGGTCGCACTACAGTGGAGAAGGGGGCATATTCCATTTTCTTGCTAATAATACTTGTCAGTCAAATGAAGTGTCGGACAAATGAAGTGTCAGGCAATTGAAATTTCAGTCAAATGGGGTCAGGCAAATGAGTGTCAGGCAAATGAAAGTTAGGTCAAAAGAAGTAGACCCATATATATATATATATATATATATATATATATATATATATATATATTATATATATGTGTGTGTGTGTGTGTTTTGTGTGTATGTGTGTGTGTGTGTGTGTGTGTGTGTGTGTGTGTGTGTGTGTGTGTGTGTATACATATATATATATATATATATATGTGTGTGTGTGTGTGTGTGTGTGTGTGTGTGTGTGTACTGCGGTGGTGGTGCTGCAGTAGCGTTGTCGCCTCACAGTAAGACGCTGTCCTGTTCGATTCTCAGCTGCAGCGTCTTCTGTGTGGGGACATGCATGAATGGGCGTACCTTCATTGAAGGTTGTGCGTCAGAGCTGGCAACTTCGACGTAAATCTGCCAATCATTAGTGGACCGGAGTTCCGCTGTGGCGACCCTTAACCGGGAAAAGCCGAAAGACACAACAACAATTGTAGCATCACTCTCAATGAAAGCAGAATTTTGAAACATACACAGAGAGCTCAGCTGTAGTACCAAAGGTTATTCACTCCCACATGTATATCCCACTTGTACAATGACCAGGTCATATCCATAAATGGAATGAAGAGTTCTAGGCATCGTAGTGACTTTGTGAAATCTTGCAACTGATAGAAAGTTTACCATCACTTTGCCTTTACTCAGCCTGGTGAGTAGTGTGTCAGACATCTGTCTTTTGAGTCACTTATGGCAAAGATGTTTTCATGTGCAGCAGTATGTACTGGCTACTTCAGGGGCTTTTGCATACTAATATGGTGACCCATGCTTGTGATGGTAACAGTAGTGTGTTTGAAGGTACAGTATTATTGTGCTGTTGAGGCATAGGCACATTAGTTTGTTACCTAGGAAGAGTTGGGATGTTTTTTAATACCCAAGTATATGTAGGTTTGGTGTTACTGTCGGATGTGGTCATATAGGTGTGTAGTCAGCACTGACAACCTCTGTACATTAGTATATGAGAGGCTTGCTTCCAGTTCAAAAATATACATCTGCACCTCTCTAAAATGAATTCTGTGTCTGGAAAGAATAAGGGATTGTCCACGAACATGAGGGAGTTCCTACACTGCCATAACATTTTTAATGCAGAAAGGCTGGCAACAGAAGGAATCCAGGCAGACTGTCATCCCCTGGTGTCAGGAACTCGGTTAGGAATGATAGGTACAGGAGGTTCTGATAGTACACTAGCTCCAATACAGCCCTAGTAGCTTAGATGCTTCGCTGACAGTTTCAAAATATAGCAATGCTAGTTTGGTAAAATGTGTAAGAGGAGCAGAGTCGCAGTGAAAACAGAAAAACAGTAACAATGTTCTCAGTAGTATACGGCAAAAAACAGCACAAGTTAAATGTGCAAGTGCCACAAAACCTAACTACTCCACAGCAGTCATTACTCAGGTTACAATTACTGGTGCCACAAAAACTAGTAACAGTGACACAAGTGACAAGTTCAGGTGCCACTGTTGATTGTAAAAGGTTTCATGCTGCTCTAGTAAATGCAGGCAAATGAAGCTTAAATTTCAAATTACCTGAGAAGAACAGGTGCTCAGTAGCTGCTACTCTGCATGAGTTAACACTGTTGTACATATAACGTTAAACAGCAGAGTGCAAATCAGAAACTAATGCCAACAAAAAGTAGCAGAGTTATTGTGAAAGAAAGACAAAGAACAGGTAGAGTATGTTCATAGGTTAATAGGTAGGTACTAGGCTATCGGCCCAAGGGCCTAAGTAAGCCTAGCCAACAAGTTTCCCTGGCTTACACCTTCCAAGAAAGTTAAATTCCTGTGTCCCTGTCGAGCAGAGCCACAGAAGTGATCCCTGGGGTGTATTTCCTATTTCCCATCCACTCATCAAGATTTTTCTTGAAGAGTGCTAATGAAGAACTTTGCTTGACATAGATGGGTAGCTTGTTCCGGAGTATAGGAAGTCTCTGGGACAGGAATCTATACCTCCAGCATGTCCTGTTTATTGTGGTGACAAGGTTTAGGTCCCTAGAGCGTGTAGCTCGGAGGGATTGGGATTTCTTTAAGTGTAGCATGTCCAACAGCTCTGGGTTTGACATAGCTTTATATGTTAGGCTGAGATCTCCTCTGAGTAGGTAATATGCTACAGAGTAAAGCTGGAGTTTTTTGAGACGGTCAGTGTAGGGCATCTGTTTGAGGCCAGTAATCCTGTTTGTGAGGTAATTCTGTGGCCTTTCCAGGTGCTGCAGATGTCTTGTGAGGTACATTCCAAAAGGGGTGTTGTACTCTATAATGGGTCTAATGAGTGTCGAGTAGAGGGGAACAATGACCTCTTTTTTCCTGGATGAGAACCCTTTTGTGATGAGATGTGCCACATAGAAGGACTTCCTGACTACTGTGGTGATTATCATAGGAGAGACTACTGTCCACCTGGGTCCCAAGGTCTCTTATCACACATTTGGTGTTAAGTAGATTGCCGTTTATGTGGTAGTTCATGGGTACAGAGTTTTTACCAAAGGGGATGACAATGCACTTTTTGGCACCGAGCTTGAGGCCATGCCTCTGACCCCAAGCATCTGTCTCAATGAGGCCCTTCTGTAGGATGTCCACATCATTTGGGGACTTGACGATGACTCCTAGTTTGCAGTCATCTGCGAACTTCATTAGCCAGAGGCCTTCTGTGTTAGCCTGTACTTCAGAGAAGTAGATACCAAACAGGAGAGGTCCCAGGACTGAACCCTGTGGTACTCCACTTGTCACTGGTTTGAAGTCAGATTTGGAGTCTGCAACTTTTACAGTGTGGGTTCTGTCAGTGAGCCAGTTGGCAACCCATCTTGTGACATAGGGATTTATACCTAGTTTAGTGAGTTTAGCTATAATTCCAGAATGGGGGATAGTGTCAAAAGCCTTGGAGAGGTCAAGATAGGCTGTGTGAACCACCTTACCTTCATCTACGGCTTTGCTGACTGCCTCAAAGAAGTTGATCAGGTTCAGAAGGCATGATCTGCCTTTCACAAACCCAAACTGGGTGGGGTCCAGAGTTTGTAGGTTACCAATGTCTTTGTTTATGAGTTCCATGATGATACGTTCCATGGCCTTGCAGACCAGACCCGTCAGGCTAATAGGGTGATAGCTCCCAGGATCGGTGGTGGCTCCCCCTTTGTGGAGTGGGATAACTGTTACTGTGCTCCATTCAGTGGACGCAAAGCCTGACATGAGACTATGATTGAACATGGTGCTTAGGTGGGGAGCCAGTTCATTCTGAAATTCATGTAAAATGCAGCCTGGGATGTTGTCCAGTCCCATGGATGCTGTGTTTTTGGTTTTAGAGAGTGCAGCTTTTACTTTCATAGATGTGATTACAGGGACTCTGCATTCTTCCTCTATAGATATGCACCCTTTAGGGGGAGAGAGGGGGGGTAAGGTTAGCAGTGGACCTATCTGCCAGGATGTTGGCAATATCAGTTGGTTCTGTAATTTTCATGCCATTGTGCTGTAACTCAGAGCAGATCTGGGTGTTGCCATTGAGATTCATGACATAGCTATAGAATGCTTTGTGGTTGCCCTTAGAATCAGTGGCGAATTTTGTTTTCGTAGCTAGTTTTGGAGGATCTTATAAGGGATCTCAGCTTCTTACTGAGGCTGACCAGGCAGCTCCTCCACTCATGGGATTTTACTCTCTTTTGCAACAGTTTCTTCCTTTTGTTACAAAGTTTGCTTATGGCAGGGGACCACCAGATTGGCTTCCTTTTTTTGGAGGATAGTGTCTTTTCTGTTTGGGATAGCACGATCCATGCACTCGTATAAGTGCTTATAGAGTGCATTTGTGTAGGATTCAGCAGTTGTAACTGTATTGTCCATCTGCATGGGTGTCATGAAGTTCACCACTTCTGTCTTAAGAAGCATGAAGTTGGCTTTAGAGAAATTTTTTATCATGGTTTCCTAAATGGTGGGTGGGGGCAGGATACGGATATCTAGGGTGATTAGCTTATGGTTGGATCTAACCAACGAGGAGATGATTTCAGGTGTGGAACACCGGTCACTCATGTTGGTAATGACTAGGTCTAGGATATTGTTCCCCCTGGTGGGGTTGTGGATAAGTTGATCCAGGGCAATGGACTTTATGAATTCCAGAAAGCGTTGAGCGAAGGAGTTAGTACATGAGTAGTTTTCCCAATTAATGGTAGGGTAGTTGAAACTGCCCATTATTAGGGTGTTTGGTTGAACCCTAATATTTTCCAGTATATCAAGAAAAGAGGACTGTGAATCCTGGGGCATGGTGAGGGATCTGTAGCATGCTACAATTTGGATTGCAGTTTTGCCCGGACGTAGTTGCACTTGGATAACCTCAGATGCATTATGCTGCAGAACTAGCCTGGTGGTGTGGATATCCTTAATGAATATGGACACACCTCTGCCTTTGGTGTTCTGGTCCAGGTTAGATGGCCAAAAAGTGTGGTATGAGTTATAGCTTGGTAATGCAGGGGTGCTCTCTGGATCCTTAAACCAGGCCTCACTCACTACACAGATATTGATGTTCTCCATTTTAAGGAGTGCTTCGAGTGAGCGCATTTTCAGATTTAGACTTCTAGCACTGAGTTGCATTACCCCCAGTTTTTGCTTGCCTGTTCCTGTTATGGTGGTGAATTTGTCATTTGAACCGTGCCTAAAAAAGGCACTATAGGGGCGGCAAGAGCCTCAGCCAGTATCCAGAATCCCAGGTGCGACAGGTGCAGGCCATCTCTGGCAAAGCATCGTGGTCTGTCGACCATGTCATCCCAGGCAGAGAGATACTGGATCCCCTTTGAATGACGCCAGAAGCTTAGCCAGTTGTTGAAGTCAATCATTTTGTCCTTGTACTGCGGTATCATTCTGGGTGATGGCAGGATGCTACTCACGGCTAGGGATATACCTGCCTGGGCTGCAAGATCAGAATGCTCTTCCATGTCTCTTTTCATGTAGTCCAGGAAGGTACATCTCAGGTCATTCACACCAACATGGACAATGACAGAGTTATATTTGTACTTGTTGTGGAGTGATCTGAGTGCGTGGGTTATGTGGTGGATATTGGCACCTGACAGGCAGCTGACAGTAACCCTCTCCTTGTTTAGCCTGGTGAGTGGGACATCAGTGTGCCTGACTATAGAGTCACCTATGACTAGTGTGTTGGGTACATTGGTTTACCTTATCGGCTGTGGTTTATTGGCACACTGAGTTTGTGGGCTATGCGTCATTTGGGTTGTGTTGAGGGGGTGGAGGTTGCTTGCATTTCTGCTTTGGAGGTCTCTGTTGCTTGAGCAGATTATTAATGAGAGCCTCCACGAATGTTTTTGTTTTTCTATGTGTGGATTTTGGTGGTATAGGTTTAGTGGGATTATGTGATGTGTGTGGTGTGGTGCAAGTGTTTACCTTCTCCTCTTGACTGTCAAGTTCAGTCTTGGTTGGAAAGAGCTTTACCTCCAGTTTAGCTAGATAAGTGCATCTCTCACAGGCTGTGGTGTTGGGTGGTAGGAGGATAGAGTTGTCTGTGTATATGAGGCAATTGCTACATTGCCTCAAGATGCCCAGATTCATCAGATAGACATGAGAGAACACTGGGAGCTGACCGTTGGACAGGCCTGAATAAAAAATTACTTTCCTCTAGACAAGTGAGGAAAGTGAGTATAAGAGCTGTTTTTCTCTAAGCAAGTGAGGAAAGTAAGTACAAAAACTGTTTTCCTCTAGGTAAAGAGGAAGATTGAGTGCTGCAGTAATTTGTAGCTTATTTAGTGCTAATAACAAGTTCTGAACAAGTGCTGAGCACGAATAAGCAAATTCATGTGCTAAAACTAAGAATCTGTACCTGGATCTTGTGGTAGATAGGCTACCTAGTGCTTACCACTCACACTGATAAGCTAGAATGCTTCCCTCCAACACAGAAAGGCTTGGGGGCTCAGAAGCTTGTAGTGGAGACTGTATTCCAGACAACAAATCAGTCCCAGTATTATTAAGTGTAATAACAGTGTCAAACATTACAGACTGTTACAGAGTTTGGAAAAACTATCTGAAAAAAATCCTTCACAGATATTGTATTTATGGAAATATTTGTAATTTCAGGGCATTTTAGCTTCCATAATAGGCATCTTATGAGACACAGAAATCATTTTTGGATTATATGGAGGAGCACTAAAAGGAGAAGCACTAGAACATGTACTGAGATAGATTTATGAGTTGTATATGATACAAAGATGTACATCAGAGACTGCTTTCTAAGGAAACTGGCAGTCCATGAAGTATTAAATGCAGAACTATCAACAAAAATTGCCAACAAAGCACACAAGAGTTATAGCATGAAGCAATGCAATGTGTTGTCACTGAATGACATTTAACTTTTGCAAAAAAGTCTGTTTTAATATGGTATAATGTCACAAAATGCTGATGTGCTGTTTTAATCAAAATACAGTAGATGCCACAGAAATGGCCATTCTGAGAGTTTTGCTTAGTAAACAATGAAAAAAGGAACCAAACTGCAACCACAAGGTGCATTCTCCTAACCACAGACCAGAGTGTGTTTTCAAAATGCTGTAAACAGGAATTTATAAAGGATTAGACACAAAGCTTGGGTAATTTATGATCTAATGTGTTCAGAGCTGTGGAGTATGCATCAACCTTAAATAAATTATTTTAATTATTCCAGAAATTGCAGGAAATAAATCTAAATAGAACTGGACACAGGAGCTGCTTTATTTATACTTCCTGAAAATGACATCAAATTTAAATTCTCTAAAGAGAATGAAACACATCTACTGAAGCTACATTTCCTTGGAACCACAAAAAAGCATTTCTGCCTTGTAGCTATCACATTGCCAAAACATCCTTACTCAGGGATCTGGGGGGTCTTTGTGGATCATGAACTGTCCTTTGACCACCATGTGTTCACTTTTGTAAGGAAGTCTTTCTTCATCACACCGATTATATCGAAAGGTATAGTGTCCAGGCTCAGGGATGTAATCATTCCTCTGTACATGACTCTCATTATATCAATCTCTGAATGTAATGCCACTTCTGGTATGTGCCTGTCCAAATGCTTGTCACAACTGGAATGGCCACAATATTCATTAAACATATCAAGGGCTTAAGTCATAAAAATTATGCAGACCATCTCAAAGTCTTGTCCCTCTTTTCTGTATTATACCGGCTACTAAGAGGTGATTTCTGCTTCTCCTATAGAGCCTCAACAGACCCTATCCTGTCAAACCTATTACACATTCACAAGTCCAGTGGTAGAGTGAATACGTGTTCAAGGGATCTCAATGTGCTTTGCAATATAAATACAAAATGTTGGAGAGACAGGTATGTATCATAAATAATGCTGTTTACATGGAACCATCTTCCATGCCACATAAAGCAAAATATTTCTCTTTCTCTGTTCAAACATAATTTAGACAAATGGATGAGGAAATCACAGATTCAGCCGTGTTTTAGCACTCATGAATCACAGGGATAGGGTAACAGGTAAATGTCACAACATACCTTTTTTTCTGCAGACTAAAAATACCTTCAGAATGTAAGGCTAAACTTCTTGAGATCCTCACAAATCAACATCCTAGTAAGTCCCTATGAACCTATGAACTAATGTTGATCCAATAAAAGGTAATGTATTTTGTCTGTGTAAGTGGGGAGTATACAGACAAGATGGCTCACACCAGTTGCAGGCAAACATTTTATTCAGAACAGCAGTGAAAGCTTCTAAGCAATTTTGTCCCAAGTTTAAAACAATGCAGGAACTTCATCAGACAAGCTAAAAAGAGTTAAAACTGCATTTAGATAAAGCAAGGCATATTACATCATTTCCTCTTTGCAAACTTATAAAGGAAATCGTGCTCATAACTGAAGGCTATGGTCCTGGATACCAAATGTAAAAATGTCACATGTTTTTAAACATTATATTAGCAATTTAAGTTTGTACTCTGTAAAAACATGTGACATTTGTTCACTTGATTAGTGTAAGTGTTCTTTTCTTAAAACTGACAGTATGGCTGTTCGCTTTGAGTGTAGGTAGCTGCTGGTCCCAAATGTATATGGACAGCTACTGCCAAACTACTGGCAATTTTCACTGAAGGTTCAGCAGCTCCTTGTAGTGCCGTGCTACCCGCCCCCCCCCACCATAAAACAAAACTATTATGGTGTGATTGTTTGAATTTCCTTTCTTCAAACTGCATTTGTTAAACATGTGCACAGATCCCCATCCAGATGAGCTCCTTCCCTCCTTAAGTTAGATACTTATTAGGTAAATGACTGCATGTGCAAGCACTCATTTATGTACTCTCAGCAATCTAACACTCCCAACATTCCCCCATTCATAAAAAAAAAAAAAACACCAAACACTAATTCATCTATAGTCACATACAGTCCATCATCTTTTTATTGCTTCACTGTTTCATATATAGCTTGTTTCATATTTATAGCTTTGATATAACGATTTACAAAAACTAAATTTTGTAAATAAGATTATCCACTTTGTGTCCTCTTACAAGGATGTAGCAATATACAAAATTAAGCCGCTTGGAAGTGAATATAAGTGTTGCAAAGGTGCATCAGTGTTTTGAGAACCCTGAAAACTAACTGTATCACGATTTCTGAGGCTGTAATAATGCTACAGAAGCCTCATACTAAAAAAGATGCCTACAAAGCTGTACATTTATCCTAGTTTTCTTTTTATGTAGAACAAAGCTGGCAAGTAAAGCTGTAGGTTTACTTTGATCCATTAGGGAGCTTACATGACAAGAAGTTGTGGTAAACAGCAGGACAGTATATACACACCTGGCTGCAGTGCCAATCAAACCCCTCAATTCTGTCTAGATTTTCAAGCAGAATGCCCATATTTTTTTAGCTTCATATTTGTGGTGTGTTCTCATAAACTCTTGCAGTTTCCTATAAAATCAACTGAGGAAATGCCAGCGTCACTAAATAATGGATATACATTTGAGGTTTCCAGACCATACACTTCAGAAAAATGCATGCTTAATGCAAATCCTGTTATTTATGCAACTTTCTAAGTTTAGGCATAATATTTAAAATCTGTCCATATTCTGGGCCATCTCTAGAAAATTTGATAGAGAAGACTCCACAAAGAATGATATTTGAGAAGCTGCTACAACATCTAGGATAGAAATTCAGACCACAGAAGTTAATTCTTGCCATTACATTCAAACCCTGGAATACAGTCCAAATATTCAAAGTTCCCTAGAGATATTTTTGAACTATTTAATAATGTTTAATGTCCTAAAAGCTAATAAAAAAGTAATAATGACTGCCAAAAATGAAAACCACACTGTTCATAGATTTACAGTCACAAATGTGAACTGAAGCTTTTCTCCCTGGGCCTCCACTAAAAAATGGGCTCATTTCAGCCCAGTGGACTTTCCTGGTTAACAAAAGCAAATAAATAAAATAAATAAATAAATAATATGAACCACATATGTTATTGAATGCATCTACTTTCTAATGAAACCATAAAGGCATATCATGAAAAATATATATTTTTTTCAGACTGGTAAATGTACCTTTGCTGTCTAGTTATCAAGATATTGATAATGAGTGAACTTCAAGTCAGTCTCAACAAGCAAGCCAAAGTTGCCATGATATTTCCTACATATGTATCTCATTTATTGCATTTAGAAGAATGCCTTTATTCTGTATCTATATGATAAAATGAAACTTTCTACAAAAATCAGTTTTTCATTTAGTAATACAGACAGCAATGGATGTTAAGTCACTCGCTTAATAGACAAAGAACAAACACCATACAGCCATACACAGGCACACATTTTCATACTTGCTTAGACCTGCCATTTAATAAGAATGATGTACCCATTGCTTATGATTATTTTCTACAGGTTACTATTTATTTACGATATATAGGCTTAATTTTGAGATATATGCTGTGTTTTAGTACTTCTGTTACAATATACGTTCTTACTTCCATGCATCATCTGGAAGATACCACGTTTTTCATTGGCTATTGCATCCTATATATATGCTGTAATTTCACTGGTGAATGTTTTTTTGTTATTCCTCACTGAAGAAGGCATGGACCGAAACTAGTCTGAGGATTTAAGAGTCATTTTGGTGTATTTCTTGCACCATTTCGTTTGCCAATAAAGCTATTTGGAACTGCCTTTGCTGGCCCCTGGTGTGTTTTCTGTACTTGGATTGGGCCGGGCAAGCTGTACGTGCGAGGGTTTGTGTTCTTGTCTACATGTTTCCTCGCTGTTGGCGTCCAGTTCCCCCTTGCTGTTGGTGGAGACGACTCCTCTTTTCCTTTATTTGGATATATACCATTCACCGGTTGAGTTTGTGGTTCCGAATTGATGTTTGGAGAGCTCGCATCAACATTTTTCATATTTGAGTGACTTATTTTGTATTTTTTCCCGTTATAATTCGGGTTATATAGACTTGATTTTTGTCAATTGGGCCTGTGGTTGTGCATTCACTATCTATGAGGGCTTTAGCAGTATTTTCATGGTTGCACATATGTTGTTGGATTAATGAAGTCCAACATTTATCGTACATGGGCAATTTTCTATTATATCAAACCATCGGTTTCGAGACCAGCTGTGGACTTTATATGAACCAAATTTTTACGTGGATTTACAACTTTGGGGATGCGATCAAGATTGTCTGATTGGGCCTACACATTTTGGTGACTATATTACTTATCATTGCGGACTTAACATCTGTTTATTTGTTATATGCTGTTTATTCTATTTGGGCATATGTGTTTTTTATATGTATCGCATACTTAACTAGACTATACAAATTGGGAATGGTCCTTTTATGTGAACATTTTGGTATGTGCTGAAGCACATTAGGTGTTGGATTCTACGGCGTTTCTCATTCATGTGGATGTCGTATTGAATAACATCGGCCATTTTTACTTGGGACGTGGATTACAACGGATTGTGCTATCACTATCTTTTGACAATCTGATTGGCCATAATACATTCAATTTTGGAAAGTTCCTTTTGGGACATACATATGGTCTGTTTTTTGCATGTTTGGACTTCCTGGACATTGGCGTTTGAAATACACCAATTGTTGGTCATAATTTTGTGAACCAACTATTAACAGGCTGTATGTAAGCATAGGTGAATGTTCAGCTGGCCAGGTATTGTTTATTAGTGGGTTCATTTGTGGTGAATTTATTCTGGCATTTTTTACAACTGTTGGTCACTTTCTGTTTGGTGATATTTGATCACCTTATTTTTAACATATGATTGGGGTCATATGAAGTGGCCATACATGTCCGATTACTATTCAGGGGCATACATAACAGTATTTAGCACCACCTATAACACCCACTTATATGGCCAAATATAGGTATTCTACTGGAGCGATTAGGATTTGTGAAATCCGTTCATATTTATTTTTCAAGTATACTATATGGACATTGTGAACACTTGTTTTTCTACATATTTGTACTTGCACATTATTATTGTTTATTTATTTCTGTGATCATTACAGTGTGTGATCTTTGGGGACACCTATTTTTGAAGAGTTTGTAGTTTAGACTCATAGAGGGTTTGCTTTCTCATATATTTTGGGAAATTTTATTTCTAAAACAATCTCCCTTATTTGGATCCAGTTTTTAGGACCTGGTTGCCCGTTCTATCAATATTTAGAAATTTTGTAACTATTTGTAGAATTAATATTTTTTCATATACACCTGTTTATATTTTTACAATATTGATTCTATTAGGAAAGTTTTCCATTTTTGCCTACTCTAAATCTGTACTTAGAGTCTTGGATCACAGATATTCATTGGATTCCTTTTTGGGGTCTATACATATATAGTCTAGTCACATGTTGTGCGTTTGATCTTTATGATCATTATTGATGATCATTCAGGGTTTTCATCATACCTACAGAAGTCTGTTCAGTTGAGAGATAGTTATACTACATCCTGTACTCTATTTTTACATCAGAGGCAGTCATACATTGAGCCTTTTCAGGACACATTTTGGGGTGTTCATATGTTCTCAGACTGAAATGATTTGTTAGATTCAAGTTGGCCATATATATATTTTTTGACAACCTTTTGGGGTCTGCTATACCATACTTTTTGTCCATGACATTCTGCAAAAGTATCCACTTGTTGTTCATGTACTGATATATGAATCGGATATCAGTCATTCCTATTCTGTGTAAAAACATTGATATTTTTGGACTTGTTTATAGCCATCGTATCTTTGGTGTCTGGTATATATTCACTATACAAGCTGCAATATTTTATTTGATTCAATATTTTACACACCATTGTCTGTTTGGTGATATTGGTCTTTGGTCACTTTGACCCCTACTGACTTTGATCTTCTTGATCCTGATATATACATAATTGAAGGGGAATAGGATCTCTCCCTTGAACAGCCTTCCAATACTTATTGTTTTTTAACATGGATTTGGATCAGATACTTGATGGGTTGTGTGTGCTGATAGGGAAGACATTACTGCCATTTTGGCTTAGAACATACCGGGCAACAATCCCAACAGTCCAAACCCCAACAGTGGTGGGGGCTGTGAAGTGGAGTATTCTGTTTAACTCTGGAACGTAAGGGTCTATATCTTAGAGCCACATTTGGCATTTGAGAGACTTTTTAAGGCTTATTCACACAAAAATTTGGCACCTAGGGGTCTTCGTATCAAGCTTCGCCCTCTTGTTGGCATATCTGAACAGAGGCTGACAGATGAATGGGACGAGGCGTTAAGAATGGGATCCATGGCATTTGTTAAAATTTTAACATCATATTATAAGAGAACAGTGGATTCCTTGGTGTCAGAAGTTAAAGAACTGAGTGTGGAATGCCAAAAATATAAGCTAAATTCCAATTATCCACAATGTATTGACAGGCTGTCCAAGGAATTGACAACCTATGATAAAATGGTAAAGGATAGAAAAATTAAAAAATTCACCAGGGATGTCTCGGATTATGAGAGGGGTCAGCCCTTTCAAATACAAAGGACAGTGAGATTCCAAGATACTGGATCAAGTATGATCAGGGGTAGGTCTAGGAAGAGACCAAGGTCAATTTTAAAACATAGTGATCAGTGTTATACCAGTACTTCAGGAGAGGAGTCATCCTACACTGACAGCGAGGGGGGTTTGATGACACATTCACCATTCAAAAAGAAAAGTCAACCTCAGTTCCCTTTAGGCATGGTAGGAAATCCAGAGGGGGGAGGAAACACAAGAACAGAAACAAACAATCACTCAATGCCAGGATTAGTGCAGGCACTATTGAACCAATAATGGAAACTTTTGAAAATGTTTTGAATCTGTCAGATCATGTAATCACACAAGATCAACACAGTATTCTAAATAAAGGTATGGGTTTTGTCCCTAGCTTTTTTCTGACCATTATTCAGTTTCTGTTGATGTTAAGTGGAATTTTGCAGAAAACTTCTAATTTATTTATTTTTTTCTCTGACCAGGATAATTCCTCCTCTCATAGATCTACTGATTTTTTACATATTTAAAAAAATCGACCTTTCAACCCCCATGAACAAACACGTGGGTATTTTTCAGCAAGTCCGTGACTTCTAAGGATCTACATTTTCCTCATTATGACAATTCAATATAGCCCTGATAACATCACTCCCTCAGGAGAAAAGGCATTATCTGAACTTAGAGGGTCAAACCACACAAAATTGTCAATATCTCATTCAAGCTGACAAAGGAGGAGCTGTGGTTATTTTAAACACAGACTATTATAAAAATAGAGGGAATTTTCTACACAACTGTCTGATCGATTCCAAATTGTTATATGCAAATGGGGGATAGATCCAACTACCAGATTTAAACAGGATATTGATCAAGTTCTTAATGAGGCATTGCAGGAAGGATTATTGCCACAAAAGACGGTTCAACATTTACAGGTTAGTGACCCCCATAAACAGATTTCCATATTTGTTGCCCAAAATTCATAAATCTATCACCCAATTCATTGTGGCAGGCCCATAGTGTCTGGCCATGGATCACTACCAGAACCTTTATCTGCATTTTTAACGCAATATCTGAAGCCACAATTGTTGACTTAACAGAGCTCCTCGTGACACAGGACACTACTGAATTTAACATCATTGCCGACACCCAATTGATTCAGATTGGCTTATGTGCACCTTTAGATGTAGTAACCCTGTACACCAGCATAACCTCATTGGGCTGGTCTTCAGGCTTCGGATTTCTGGCTTAAAAAGCTGGAACTCTATCCACCAGGATTCAACACTTTATTAATATGCATGTCTGAGCATCGCTCAACAAAAATGTCTTTTACTTTCTCTTCAAGGTGATTGTTATTGGCAATTGAGAGGCACAGCCATGGGAGCCCTTCATTCCAATATATTTAATTTATTTATGGTTTATTTGAAGAATGTCTTATTTACAACTCCCTACACAACATTTACTTAGTTGAGATGGACATTTGGAGACGCTACCTGACGACATGGATGGTGTGGGAGTGCAGATGTTGATTATCTGGTTGGAATTTGTGGAACATCTGGAACAACAACATATGGGGGTATTGAATTCTTCTATAACATACCATAGGTCGTCATTGACTTTTGATGTTACTATTTATCAGAATCAAGATAAATAACAACACCCTAAACACTCAAGATACATAGAAAAATATCCACAATTTAATTCATTACTCCATTCTTTCTAGTATGCATCCACCACACCATCCGCAACATTCCTAAATCTCAATATTTTACGTATCGGGAAACATATTAACTCTTCAAAAGTGGATTATGAGCAGGCTAAAAGAAGATTTGAATTTGAGATTTTAGATAGAGGTTATTCTAGTTTAGACATACTTACAGCCAGGATTTGGACGACCAACAAGATAGACAGGAATTATTACAATATAAAGGAAAGAAAGATAACACACAAGATGAGAACATTAGATTTATCACCACTTTGGAAAAAAATCACCAACTGGTCAGGAATATACTAAACAAACCATTGGAACATTCTGCAAGCTAATGATCATCTTCGGCCATATTGGCAATTATTGTTCCATTTCTTATCGTGAGGGGTAAAACTTTTGAGTACATTTTTTTCTCTCATTATAGCATCAGGACAGTGGGGTGCTAACATAGACAACTCACCTCATTTCAGGGGATGAATTGTTGGAACTTTCCCCTGTGGCCATTGTACCCTTGTAGGCCAAGCACAAACTCAAACACTTACAAGTGCTAATACTAAAAGTATTTGATGCCTCGTGTTTTGGTAATTGTTCATCAAAGTTGGTTATTTATTTGGCCACATGCCATTGTCAAGCTTTCTAAGGTTGGCAAAACCTCAATGCTCTTTAAGGATTAGAATAGGTGAACATCGAAAGGGATATTCCCAGAACCATACCTACCAATGCTCTTTACCAACATTCTATTAAACATAAATCAGCAAAATTCAAGTTTATGATTATTGATAAGATTCAAGGGAACAGACATAACCAGCTTGGGTGGCAGAGCATTCTCAGCCACAAAGAAAAATACTGGATAGTACACTTAGGGGCTTTATTCCCACCTAAGCTCAATGACCATCTATAAACAAATATAGGGATCTAGATACACTCTTGACATGCATGATCAGGCATCATCATTGCATGGTCCAGTGTAGTTCTTTATGTATTGTATTATATATTACATATCTATTACAATTGTTATAGATTGTTGACCCAGTTTATATCAGGTTAAGCACTGATATTGTTGAATCAAGTATGTGTTATTTATCATCTTTATGATGTACCCATTGCTTATGATTATTTTCTACAGGTTACTATTTATTTACGATATACAGGCTTAATTTTGAGATATATGCTGTGTTTTAGTACTTCTGTTACAATATACATTCTTACTTCCATGCATCTGGAAGATACCTAATGCTTTTTCATTGGTTATTGCATCATATATAAATGCTGTAATTTCAATGGTGAATGTTTTTTTGTTATTCCTTACTGAAGAAGGCATGGACCAAACTAGTCTGAGGATTTAAGAGTCATTTTATAGGTATTTCTTTGCACCATTCTGTTTGCCATCAAAGCTATTTGAACTGCCTTTGC
>NC_056727.1:1204837928-1204854855 GCF_019279795.1 Protopterus annectens
ATTAATCCCTTGTTGTGCATATGAAAATGTATGTAGATCCTATATTTGTTTATAAATGGTCATTGAGCCCAGGTGAATAAAGCCCTAAGTGTACTATCCAGTATTTTTCTTTGTGGCTAAGGATGCTCTGCCAACCAAGCTGGTTGTGTCTGTTTCCCTGAATCTTATCAATAATCATAAACATAAATTTGGCTGATTTATGTTTAATAGAATGTTGGTATAAAGCATTGGTGGGTTTGTGGTTACGAATATCACTACGATGTTCACCTATTCTAATTCTCAAAGAATGTGAAGTTTTGCCAACATAGAAAGCTTGACAATGGCATGTGGCCAAATAAATGACCCAACTTGATGAACAATTATCAAAAACACGAACATCAAATACTTTGCTTGTATTAGCACTTGTAAATTGTTTGAATTTATTGACTTGGCCACAAGAGGTACAGTGGAAACACAGGGGAAAGTTCCCAACAATTCATCCCCTGAAATGGTAAGTTGTCTATAGTTAGCACCCCCACTGTCCTGATGTTTATAATGAGAAAATAATGTGCCCAAAGTTTTGCCTCTCCGATAAGAAATGGAACAATGATTGCCCAAAATATGACGAAGATGATCATTAGCTTGCAGAATATTCCAATTGTTGTTAAGTATGTTCCTGACCAGTTGGTGATTTTTTCCAAAAGTGGTGATGAATCTAATATTCTCATCTTGTGTGCGATCTTTCTTCTCTTTATATTGTAACAATTTCTGTCTGTCTTGTTGGTCCGTCCAGATCCTGGCTGTTAATATATCGAGACTCGAATAGCCTCTACCTAAAAATCTCAAATTTAGATCTTGTTTGGCCTCCTCATAATCCACTTTTGAAGAGTTAATACGTTTAATACGTAAATATTGAGATTTGGGAATATTGCGGATGGTGTGGCGTGGATGCATACTAGAAGAATGGAGTAATTAATTAAATTGTGGATATTTTCTATGTATCTTAGTATTTAAGGTGTTGTCTTGATTACGATATATAGTAACATCCAAAAAGTCAATGACCGACCTATGGTATGTTATAGAAAATTCAATACCCCATATGTTGTTCAGGTGTTCCACAAATTCCAGCAGATAATCAACATCAGCACGCCACACCATCCAGCAATCGTCCAGATAACGCCTCCAAATGTCCATCTCAACTAAGTAAATGTTGTGTAAGGGATTGTAAATCAAACATTCTTCCAAATAAGCCATAAATAAGTCGGCGTATATTGAGGCAAAGGAGGCTCCCATGGCTGTGCCTCTCAATTGCCAATAACAATCACCTTGAAAGTAAAAGACATTTTTGTTGAGAACGTGCTCAGACATACATATTAATAAGGT
The DNA here is from genome assembly GCF_019279795.1 of Protopterus annectens. Classification (NCBI taxonomy): domain Eukaryota; kingdom Metazoa; phylum Chordata; order Ceratodontiformes; family Protopteridae; genus Protopterus; species Protopterus annectens. The sequence continues at coordinate 1,204,839,291 of NC_056727.1, forward strand.
GTTAAATCCTGGTGGGTATAATTCAGCTTTTTTAAACCAGAAATCCAAAGCCTGAAGACCAGCCCAATGTGGTATACTGGTATACAGAGATTTTACATCTAAGGTGCACATAAGCCAATCTGGATCCAATTGTGTGTCCTTAATGATGTTGAGAAATTCAGTAGTGTCCTGTATGCGAGCTCTGATCAAAGTCAACAGTGGCTTCAGATATTGCGTTAAAAATGCAGATAGAGGTTCCGTTAGTGATCCATGGCCAGACACAATTGGCCTGCCTGGCGGGTGGGTGATAGATTTATGAATTTTGGGCAACAAATATAAAATCTGTTTATGAGGGTCAGTGACCTGTAAATGTTGAACCGTCTTTTGTGTAATAATCCCTTCCTGCAATGCCTCATTAAGAAACTGGTCGATGTCCTGTTTGAATCTGTTGGTTGGATCTATCCCCATATGCATATAACAATTGGAATCCGACAATTGTGTGAGGCCCTCCTGTACATAGTAATCTGTGTTTAGAATGACCACAGCTCCTCCTTTGTCAGCTTGAAGAATGACAATATTGTGGTTCGATCTAAGTTCAGAAAGTGCCTGTTTCTCCTGAGGAGTGATGTTATAAGGGGCTATGTTAGTGTCATAATGGGGAAAATGTAGGTCCTTAAGTACGGCTTGCTGAAAAATGCCCACGTGTTTATTCATGGGGGGTTGAAAGGTCGATTTCTTAAATGTAAAATCAGTAGATCTTTGAGAGGAGGAATTATCCTGGTCAGAGAAAAAAATACATAAATTAAGTTTTCTGCAAAATTCCATAACATCCACAGAAACTGAATAATGGAGAAAAAGCTAGGGACAAAACCCATTCCTTTATTTAGAATACTGTGTTGGTCTTGCGTGAGTACATGATCCGACAGGTTCAAAACATTTTCAAAAGGTTCAATTATTGATTCAATAGTGCCTGAACTAATCCTGACATTGAGTCGGTGCTTATTTCTGTTCTTGTGTTTCCTCCCCCCTCTGGATTTCCTACCATGCCTAAAGGGAACTGAGGTTGACTTTTCTTTTTGAATGGTGAGTGTGTCATCATACCCCCCTCGCTGTCAGTGTAAGATGACTCCTCTCCTGAAGTACTGGTATAGCTCTGGTCACTATGTTTTAGAATTGACCTTGGTCTCTTCCTAGACCTACCCCTGATCATACTTGATCCAGTATCTTGGAATCTCACAGTCCTTTGTATTTGAAAGGGCTGACCCCTCTCATAATCAAATCACATCCCTGGTGAATTTTTTGATTTTTCTATCCTTCACCATTTTGTCATAGGTCATCAATTCCTTGGACAGCCTATCAATACACTGGGAATAATTAGAATTTGACTTGTATTTTTGGCATTCCACACTCAGTTCTTTAACTTCAGACACCAAGGAATCCACTGTTCTCTCATAATATGATGTTAAAATTTTAACAAATACCATGGATCCCATTCTTACGCCTCATCCCATTCATCTGTCAGCCTCTGTTCAGATCTGCCAACAAGAGGGCGAAGCTTAATGCGGAGACCCCTAGGTGCCAAATTTTTATGCGAGTAAGCTTTAAAAAGTCTCAAATGCCAAATATTGGCTCTGAGGCCCTTGAGACCTTTTTCCAAGTTGCGGAATGCCAATTCACAGCCTCCTCCACTGTTGGGGTTAGTTTTATTGGGGTTGTTGCTTGGGGTATGTTCCAAGCCAAATATGGCAATGTCCTCCCTATCAGCAACCAACCCATCAAGTATCTGGTCCAAACACATGTTAAAAACAGATAGTATTGGAAGGCTGTTCAAGGAAGAGATCCTATTCCCCTTCAATTATGTATATACCAGGATCAAGAAGATTAGAGTCACTAGGGGTCCAAGTGACCAAAGACCAATGTCACCAAACAGACAATGGTGTACAAAATATTAAATCAAGAAGAATATGACAGCTTGTATAATGAATATATACAAGACACCAAAGATGCAATGGCTATAAGCAGGTCCTGAGATATCAATAATTATACACAAAATTAGGATGACTTATGTCTGATTCATGTGTCAGTGAATGAGAAACAGACGTATACTTTTACAAAGTATCATAGACAAAAAAATATGATATAACAGACCCAAAAAGTTATCAAAAAAATATATATAAAAAAATATATGGCCACCTTGAATCTAACAAATCATTTCAGTCTAAGAACATGTGAAAACCCCAAAATGTGACCTAAAAAAGGCCAAATATGTAACTGCCTATGATATGAAAAATAAAGTCCAAGATGTAGTATGGCTATCTCTCAACTAAACTGACTTTTATAGGTATATTGAAAAACCCTGGATGGTCATCGGTAATGATCATGAAGATCAAACGCCCAAAATATAACTAAACTATATATGTATAGATCTAAAATAAGGATCCGATGAATGTCTGTAATCAAGAACTCAAAGTGAAGATTTAGAGTAGGCAACATAAAAAAACTATCATGATAGAATCAATGTTATAAAAGTGTAACCAGCTGTATATGAAAAAGATATTAACTCAAATGTACATCCAAAGTTACAAAACTTCCTAATGTCAATAAAACAGACAACTCGGTCCTAGTACTATAGAACTAGATCCAAATAAGGGATATTGCTTAAGATGTAAATATTCCCAAAATATATGGAGAAAACAAACACTATGTAGGTATAAACCACAAACTCAACATGAATAAAATAAATGTCCCCAAAGATCACTCACTGTAATGATCAAGGGAATAGTTAGTTTAAACGAACAATTGTAATCTGGAAATACAAATATATAGAGTTAAAAGTGTTAACAATGTCCCTATAATGTACTTAAAGAATAAATTCAAACAAATTTAACAAATCCTAACTGCTCCAATAGGAAACCTATGTATGGCCATATAAATAGGTATTATAAGTGGTACTAAATACTGTCATATGTCCCCCTAAGTAATGGTCGGCATTAGGAAGTTTTGTAACTGTTATGGCCTTTTTTAGGTCACATTTTGGGGTTTTCACATGTTCTTAGACTGAAATGATTTGTTAGATTCAAGGTGGCCATATATTTTTTTATATATATTTTTTTTGATAACTTTTTGGGTCTGTTATATCATATTTTTTTGTCTATGATACTTTGTAAAAGTATACGTCTGTTTCTCATTCACTGACACATGAATCAGACATAAGTCATCCTAATTTTGTGTATAATTATTGATATCTCAGGACCTGCTTATAGCCATTGCATCTTTGGTGTCTTGTATATATTCATTATACAGGCTGTCATATTCTTCTTGATTTAATATTTTGTACACCATTGTCTGTTTGGTGACATTGGTCTTTGGTCACTTGGACCCCTAGTGACGCTGATCTTCTTGATCCTGGTATATACATAATTGAAGGGGAATAGGATCTCTTCCTTGAACAGCCTTCCAATACTATCTGTTTTTAACATGGATTTGGACCAGATACTTGATGGGTTGGTTGCTGATAGAGAGGACATTGCCATATTTGGCTTGGAACATACCCCAAGCAACAACCCCAATAAAACTAACCCCAACAGTGGAGGGGGCTGTGAATTGGCATTCCGCAACTTGGAAAAAGGTCTCAAGGGCCTCAGAGCCAATATTTGGCATTTGAGACTTTTTAAAGCTTACTCGCATAAAAATTTGGCACCTAGGGGTCTCCGCATTAAGCTTCGCCCTCTTGTTGGCAGATCTGAACAGAGGCTGGCAGATGAATGGGATGAGGCGTTAAGAATGGGATCCATGGTATTTGTTAAAATTTTAACATCATATTATGAGAGAACAGTGGATTCCTTGGTGTCTGAAGTTAAAGAACTGAGTGTGGAATGCCAAAAATACAAGTCAAATTCTAATTATTCCCAGTGTATTGATAGGCTGTCCAAGAAATTGACGACCTATGACAAAATGGTGAAGGATAGAAAAATCAAAAAATTCACCAGGGATGTGACGGATTATGAGAGGGGTCAGCCCTTTCAAATACAAAGGACTGTGAGATTCCAAGATACTGGATCAAGTATGATCAGGGGTAGGTCTAGGAAGAGACCAAGGTCAATTCTAAAACATAGTGACCAGAGCTATACCAGTACTTCAGGAGAGGAGTCATCTTACACTGACAGCGAGGGGGGTATGATGACACACTCACCATTCAAAAAGAAAAGTCAACCTCAGTTCCCTTCAGGCATGGTAGGAAATCCAGAGGGGGGAGGAAACACAAGAACAGAAATAAGCACCGACTCAATGTCAGGATTAGTTCAGGCACTATTGAATCAATAATTGAACCTTTTGAAAATGTTTTGAACCTGTCGGATCATGTACTCACGCAAGACCAACACAGTATTCTAAATAAAGGAATGGGTTTTGTCCCTAGCTTTTTCTCTGACCATTATTCAGTTTCTGTGGATGTTATGGAATTTTGCAGAAAACTTAATTTACGTATTTTTTTCTCTGACCAGGATAATTCCTCCTCTCAAAGATCTACTGATTTTACATTTAAGAAATCGACCTTTCAACCCCCCATGAATAAACACGTGGGCATTTTTCAGCAAGCCGTACTTAAGGACCTACATTTTCCCCATTATGACACTAACATAGCCCCTGATAACATCACTCCTCAGGAGAAACAGGCACTTTCTGAACTTAGATCGAACCACAATATTGTCATTCTTCAAGCTGACAAAGGAGGAGCTGTGGTCATTCTAAACACAGATTACTATGTACAGGAGGGCCTCACACAATTGTCGGATTCCAATTGTTATATGCATATGGGGATAGATCCAACCAACAGATTCAAACAGGACATCGACCAGTTTCTTAATGAGGCATTGCAGGAAGGGATTATTACATAAAAGACGGTTCAACATTTACAGGTCACTGACCCTCATAAACAGATTTTATATTTGTTGCCCAAAATTCATAAATCTATCACCCACCCGCCAGGCAGGCCAATTGTGTCTGGCCATGGATCACTAACGGAACCTCTATCTGCATTTTTAACGCAATATCTGAAGCCACTGTTGACTTTGATCAGAGCTCGCATACAGGACACTACTGAATTTCTCAACATCATTGCTGACACACAATTGGATCCAGATTGGCTTATGTGCACCTTAGATGTAAAATCTCTGTATACCAGTATACCACATTGGGCTGGTCTTCAGGCTTTGGATTTCTGGCTTAAAAAAGCTGAATTATACCCACCAGGATTTAACACCTTATTAATATGTATGTCTGAGCACGTTCTCAACAAAAATGTCTTTTACTTTCAAGGTGATTGTTATTGGCAATTGAGAGGCACAGCCATGGGAGCCTCCTTTGCCCCAATATACGCCGACTTATTTATGGCTTATTTGGAAGAATGTCTGATTTACAATCCCTTACACAACATTTACTTAGTTGAGATGGACATTTGGAGGCGTTATCTGGACGATTGCTGAATGGTGTGGCATGCTGATGTTGATTATCTGCTGGAATTTGTGGAACACCTGAACAACAACATATGGGGTATTGAATTTTCTATAACATACCATAGGTCGGTCATTGACTTTTTGGATGTTACTATATATCGTAATCAAGACAACACCTTAAATACTAAGATACATAGAAAATATCCACAATTTAATTCATTACTCCATTCTTCTAGTATGCATCCACGCCACACCATCCGCAATATTCCCAAATCTCAATATTTACGTATTAAACGTATTAACTCTTCAAAAGTGGATTATGAGGAGGCCAAACAAGATCTAAATTTGAGATTTTTAGATGGAGGCTATTCGAGTCTCGATATATTAACAGCCAGGATCTGGACGGACCAACAAGACAGACAGGAATTGTTACAATATAAAGAGAAGAAAGATCGCACACAAGATGAGAATATTAGATTCATCACCACTTTTGGAAAAAATCACCAACTGGTCAGGAACATACTTAACAACAATTGGAATATTCTGCAAGCTAATGATCATCTTCGTCATATTTTGGGCAATCATTGTTCCATTTCTTATCGGAGAGGCAAAACTTTGGGCACATTATTTTCTCATTATAAACATCAGGACAGTGGGGGTGCTAACTATAGACAACTTACCATTTCAGGGGATGAATTGTTGGGAACTTTCCCCTGTGGCCACTGTACCTCTTGTGGCCAAGTCAATAAACTCAAACAATTTACAAGTGCTAATACAAGCAAAGTATTTGATGTTCGCGTTTTTGGTAATTGTTCATCAAGTTGGGTCATTTATTTGGCCACATGCCATTGTCAAGCTTTCTATGTTGGCAAAACTTCACGTTCTTTGAGAATTAGAATAGGTGAACATCGTAGTGATATTCGTAACCACAAACCCACCAATGCTTTATACCAACATTCTATTAAACATAAATCAGCCAAATTTATGTTTATGATTATTGATAAGATTCAGGGAAACAGACACAACCAGCTTGGTTGGCAGAGCATCCTTAGCCACAAAGAAAAATACTGGATAGTACACTTAGGGGCTTTATTCCCACCTGGGCTCAATGACCATTTATAAACAAATATAGGGATCTACATACATTTTCATATGCACAACAAGGGATTAATATTGCATAGTCTAGCATAGTCCTTTATAGATTAATATTGCATTATACACAATATATCTATCACATCAGTGATAGATTGCTGACTATGTTCATTTTTTGCATTGGTGAAGTTGAGTTCAGTATTTGGTATTTACCATCTTCTTACTGTACTTATTTCTTATGATTATTCTTTATATGTCATCATTTATTTACTATGTATAGGGCAAATTTTGATATACATGCTGTTTGCTAGTACCATGGTCGTAATATACGTCCTTACATCCATGCATGGTCTGGAAGATACCACGTTTTTTATTGGCTATTGCATCCTATATATATTCTGCATTTTCACTGGTGAATGGTTTTTAATGTTGTTCCTCACTGAAGAAGGTATTGACCGAAACTAGTCTGAGGACTTGGGATCTATTTTGGTGTATTCCACGCACCATTTCGTTTGCCAATAAAGCTATTGGAACTGTTTTTGCTGGCCCTTTGTGTGTTTTTTTTATGTCTGATAAACAGCCTGAGTGGGGAATGGCTTATGTTTTAAGTTTTAAAAGGCTAACAATACTACTTAACTGCTTAAGCATTTCGATGACTTGCCCAGTAATACACTTTATAAAACTGTGTATTTCCTGACTGGGGGAAATAGTAGCAGAGTATGACAGTCTAGGAGGGTGCCTATCAGAAGTTCCAAAAATTGTAGCTATGATCCTAGGAATAGCAGAACTAGAACTGATAATGCAGACAAATATATATTAACTTGGAGATTGCTGCACTCAAAGCTAGCCATTCTCCGCTGAAATACAGTGACCTCAGAATCTGTGCATATAAGTATTATGGATATTAGAGGTATGTACAGTTTCCATGTCAGGAGTACAGAGGGCAAGTTCCTTAAAAAACACTTTTTATTTATATAATTTTATTTACTTTAAGGTTGTACAAGTGGCATTTCCAAACTTGCTGATACTTGCTTAAGTCACAGTTTAATTTTAAATGTGTTGGTAGTCACAAGATTGGGTCTTATATCTCTGACAGGAAACCGTGCAACAAAGCAGTATGGAAAGATAGCCTTTTCCTTGACTGTTGAGAGCTACTGCTAAAATGTATTCAGGTAAATGGTCCATATGACTGACATTTACAATTAGAATGTAAACAAAACCAAAATTAAAAGAGAATCTCTATGCCACCTAAAGATTGTGAATGGATACCTCTCCTTGACTTCATAGCATATCATCTGGCAGTGCATACGGAAAGTATTTTTAATTTTTTACCAAGTCAGATTATATCATGGTCTACTAATCGGAAATAGCAGCTTGTCTGTTACTGGTTTCAGACCTGAAATGGTTATTAAAGTTTTCATAGTGAAAAAAATACAGTGTGTCTGTAGAGGATCTAGTGTATAAGGAGTCATCTGAGAATTTTACTCTTAACTGTCAAAACGTTACATTATCAGAATGAGCCAAATATACCACAATGCCATCCATCCAAGCCTTTCTGTTACCCTGTCCTCTATATAGTTTCTATGCATCCCCTGCTGTGGTTCCTATGGTACCAACCGCAGGTACTATTACACAGGGAGTGAGGATTGAACTCATCTGCTCCCAGAATCTATAAACTGACCAGTGCTAGCCACTGGCATGCACAGCCAACCCTCTACTATAAAAGCCACTACTAGAAAATTTAGATTCCAAGTGTTAGATGAAGACAAACAGCCTCTGTTCCAGCAAACCTGCCCATGATCTAGATAAATCCACATTGCTGGCCTACACCTGTCCTGTTTCACCTAGGTTTGAAACAATAATTCCTCCAAAAGTTGCATAACTGAGGGATATGAAGTTAATCTCAGCTAAACTAGCCAGGATGTGAGCAGAAGATAACTAGAAAGGAATGGCATTTAGTCTTGTGGGCTGATTAAGAAAAGCAAATGGTTTCAAGCATTTCAATCACCAATGTTCATAGGTACTTACTAGGCTATTGATTTGTGAGGATCTTTAGAACATGGACCTGCATTCTCATGAAGTTTTTAGCCTTTGTAATTTAAGTATAAATTGTCTGGATTCAGACAGAACATTTACATGCTACCCCTAGTCATAATGGACAAGGGTGCTAAACCAAAGGAAAAGTTGTAGTTCCTCATTCATTCATTCAGTCAGATTACACTTGAAAAGAGTAAGACAAGTACTTTGCTTTATGTGGACCAGAAGATGATTCCAAAGAAGTGGTATTCTCTATGTTACATATCTATACTCCAATATTGTCTATTTATGTTGCAGAAAAGATTAGGATCTCTTTAGCATGTGTTTACACTAGCATTGGACTTGTCGATGTATAGTAGATCTGTACTGTTGAAGTAATTTATTTGCTATTTGCTGCTTAAACACCACAAACTGTTTTTAGTTTTTATTCAGTAGATTTGAAAGGGCAGGGTCGGCTAACCCTCTGTATGCAAGGCAGAGATCGTCTTTCAGTAACCTGTATAATAGCGAGGAAATGGATAGGATTTGAGATGTTCAGTGTAGTTTTTATGGTTTAGGCAATTGACTTCAGTAGTGAGAAAGTACTACCATCATTCAAGCTGTGTTAAGTGTGTGTGTACGGGTATGTACCGAAATGGGAGTTATACTCAACGATCGGCATAATAAGTGCCAAATAGCGTGAAACAATCGCATTCTTGGACACAGACACTACACCCTTACTAATAAGCTGCATAATGAAAAAGGACTTCCGTACAATAGTGAATATATATGGTGATCAAAGTACAGTTTGCTGTTCACATAGGTTCCCAGGTCCCTAACTACCAGAACAATTTTCAGGGGTATATTGTTGATGTGACAGTTACAAGGAATATCATGCCAAAGGAAACTATTACACATTTTTTGACATTTAGTTTTAGTCCATGATTATGACACCAGCTATTTGTTTGGGAGAGGCTCTCTTGGAGGATCTTGGTGTCTTATAGAGAGTCTATGATGGCACCAAGTTTACATTCAAAGGTCTAGTGTGGTGTGCTACTGACAATATGTTTGCTATTTGCAGTACCTTTACATGATTTGCTTTGCTTACAAAAACACTACATAGTTACATCTCTCACTAACTGTGTCAGTTTAAGTAGTAGGTGGTTGCCAGTAAATATGAAACAATTGCTACATTATGTCAGGATGCCCAATTCAACCAAGCTGGTTTGTGATTCTGGTCAAGGATTAGATAGTGCTTTTTCAGGTGATTCAAGTTCATATCACAGCTAGATTCATCTTGGTATAATTATAGATATTCCTCAATATGATGATGCCTTAAGGTATGACAACTTTGGTCCATATTAGGAAGTGAGAAGAGTTAAGAAATGACTACATGCATTTGGGGAGCAGAACTGGCCCAACATCAGACAGATAAGGTTGACATCTTTACCTGTGTTCACCTAGGACTGAGTTACAGTCTAGTGTCAGAGGACTGGTCAGGAGAAGGACGAAAGTGAGCAGCTTTGGCCTGCTAATTTCTTGTGAAATGGAGGACAGTGCTCACCACTGCCTTGACTTGAGGATCCTCATTAGGGAACATGGCAGCAGCAGCTCTGTTAAATAGGCAGAACTTAAGTCTCTTAGGCCCTGGAATATCAGAATCTTAAAAATCCACCTGGTAGTGATTGATGGGGAGTGCTGTTCCCACACCATGGGGTTGCAATGACAGGAGTTAGGTGCTTCTGCCAAAAACCCTGTAGCAGAATTCTGCAGCTGATGCAACCGATTCTTGTCCACAGGAAGATTGACATACAAACTTCAGTACATGTTTGGATATATACTGGGGAAGGCTGATGCAACTGATTCTTGTCCAGATGAAGATTCACATGCAAACTCCAGTACATGGTTTGCATGTATAATAGGGAAGGCTGATGCAACTGATTCTTGTCCAGATGAAGATTGACATGCAAACTCAAGTACATGGTTTGCATATATACTGGGGAAGGCTGATACAACTGATTGTTGTACAGATAAAGATTGACATACAAACTCCAGTACATGGTTTGCATGTATAATGAGGAAAGCTGATGCAACTTATTCTTGTCCAGATGAAGACTGACATACAAATTCCAGTATGTGGTTTGCATATATACTGATGAAGGCTGATGCAACTGATTGTTGTCCAGATGAAGATTAACATACAAACTCCAGTACATGGTCTGCATGTATAATAAGGAAGGGTGATGCAACTGATATTTGTCCAGATGAAGACTAACATACAAACTCCAGTACATGGTTTGCATATATAATGAGGAAGGCTGATGCAACTGATTGTTGTCCAGATGAAGATTGACATACAAACTCCAGTACAAGGTTTGCATGTATAATGAGGAAGGTTGATGCAACTGATTTTTGTCCAGATGAAGATTGACATACAAACTCTAGTACAAGGTTTGCATGTATAATGAGGAAGGCTGATGCAACTGATTTTTGCCAGATGAAGATTGACATGCAAACTCCAATATATGGTTTGCATATCTAATGAGGAAGGTTGATGCAAATGAGTCTTGTCCAAATGAAGACTGACATGCAAACTCCAGTCCATGGTTTACATGTATAATGAGGAAGGCTGATGCAACTGATTCTTGTCCAGATGAAGATTGACATACAAACTCCACTACAAGGTTTGCATGTATAATGAGGAAGGCTGATGCAACTGATTCTTGTCCAGATGAAGACTGACATACAAACTTCAGTACAAGGTTTGCATGTATAATGAAGAAGGCTGATGCAACTGATTCTTGTCCAGATGAAGACTGACATACAAACTCCAGTACATAGTTTGCATGTATAATTATAACGGGGAAGGAAAGGAGCAGATGATGTTGACACACACATGCTGTCAGGGATCAGCATCATCCCGGTATTTCTGGCATTTTAACAAAACTTATTTCCATCCAGTGAAGAATGGAATCCAGTATTGTAGTAGGTTAAGATCCTACACAGGTGCTTGAGTAAAGGATAGGTAAACCTGAATATCATCAGCATAAAATCTGATTTTGAATATCCCAACTACTTAAAAGCCTTTTAATGGGTAGTTTATACACTGAGAACACTAGTGTCACCAAGACTGCAGGATAAAGATAAGGATCTGGCCTGAGGGAGCAATCTCAGCTATACAAGACTACTGCAACTGTACATACTGGTCAGTATTTAGAGAGGCTGCTGTGACAAACAACCATGTTGATTTGGACACACACACTAAGTCGGGTCACAACTTATACTTCTATGTATGTGGAGGATGCAACAAAACACCAAACTCATCACCATATGGGCAAATCAAAACCCTGGCTAACTAGTGAGGTGCACGAGCTCTTGAAAGTAAGAAAAGCAGCTTTCAAATCCCAAGATATGGAACTTTTAAGTGTGGCCAGTGCCAAACTGAACAAAGGTATCAAAGAAGCGAAAAGATCCTATGGCAGAAAAATTCAAAGTCACTTCAGGGACCAGAAAGATACCAGACATCTGTGGAAAGGAATTCATACCATCACTGACTACAAGTCTACATCAGCTTCATGTGATGATAGCATCAAGTCTCTGAACCAACTGAACAAATTCTTCAGTAGGTTTGATGCTGACAACAAAACAACAGCATGCACAATCCCTGAAGAGAAGGATGCATTGGTCCCAAGCTTCAGTACAATCGATGTCACCAGAACCCTAAAAACATGTCAACCCAAGAAAAGCAGCTGGCCCTGATGACATCATGGGCAAGATACTGAGGGAATGTGTGACGGAACTGGCTCCAGTACTCACTGACATCTTCAATATGTCCCTCCATCTAGCCAGTGTTCCAAAATGCTTCAAGGAGATGACTATCATTCCTCTACCCAAGAAACCACAGCCGACTACCAACCAGTTGCTTTAACCTCAATGGTAATGAAGTGCCTGGAGAGGCTGGTCAAAGATCATACAGGATCAATCTTACCTGTGACATTGGACACACTGCACTTTGCATACAGGACAAACCACAGTACAGGGGATGCCATCTCACTAGCTCTCCATGAAACACTGACCCACTTAGAAAGCAAAAACTGCTATGCAAGACTGCTATTCATCGATTTCAGTTCTGCCTTCAACACTGTCATCCCTCAGAACCTGATATTGAAGTTACTTCAACTGGCCACAGACTCATTTATGCAACTGGATTCTGAGCTTCTTTACTGAAAGGCCTCAGATGGTTCATGTGGGAGAGAACAGCTCCGGAAGTATCATCCTGAACACATGAGTACCACATGGTTGTGTCTTAAGCCCTCTCCTTTTCACTCTACTGACACATGACTGCATGGCCACACACGAGATGAACAGAATCATCAAATTCGTGGAGGATGCCACTGTTATAGGCCTGGTCAAAGATGGAGAGGAGGAGGCCTACAGGAAAGAGATTGATCAACTGCTGGTCTGGTGTGACAGCAACAATCTAGCACTGAATGTCAGCAAGACAAAGGAGGTGATTGTTGATTTCAGAAGATCTCAAGTACCACACAAGCCTCTAGTGATGAAAAGGATGACAATGGAAAGGGTCAAGAGTACAAAGTTCTTTGGTGTTCATATCACGGAGAACTTATCCTGGTCATTCCATATATCCAGCATATTCAAAAAAGCTCTGCAATGCTTGCACTTTCTAAGGAAACCTAGGAAGGGAAAATGATCAAGCTCCATACTTTAGACCTTTTATAGGGGCACCATTGAAAGTGTCCTGACCAACATCATTGCAGTCTGGTATGGAAGCTGTAACAATCAGGATCAGAAGGCTCTCAAGAGAGTTGTAAGGTCAGCAGAAAGAATCACTGGCACATCCCTTACACCTCCAGAGGATCTACACAAATGCCGGTGCATCGACAGGGCCAAAAATATTTCCAGCGATCCAATGCATCCTGCCAATGGTCTGTACAGTCACCTGTCCTCAGGCAGGAGATACAGAAGCCTGCATTGCAAGACCACCAGACTAAAAAACAGTTTCTTTCCGCTCTCCATTAGACTGTTGAACTCTTGAGAAAAATGAACCATGACGTCTGTTACATAATTAGCCTATCGAGGGGCTTATTGTACGGATAGGCAATACTAAGGTAGCTCACCTACACACTGAAGGACTGTAAAGTGCAATATACAAACTGTGCAATAATTCAGTCTATTCATAAATATGCTGCTATTGCTTCAATTTTACTTTGACAATATTACCTTCATATTGTTCCTTGTCTCCTGTTCTGGGATGGGTGTGGGTCAGTGCTGTCCTACTTTACTTACAAATTGCTACTTATTAAAATTCTACTATGATATTTTATTAATTTTTCTCTGTTTATATGTGCAACTGTTTCCTGCATTGAAAATGAAGCATTGTAATTTTTTTCAGCTACACTGCTGTGTAGTTCTGATTGACAATAAAGTTTTCTTTGACTTTGACTTTGATTGTGAAGTAGGTGACTGTTTAGAGGAATTAACTTCCGAGATCCCCATGCTACATGAATCCTAAAAAGGAAGAAGCAATCCATTCAAGAACAGTATGCAGCAGAACATAATATGATCTCATGCATTCAATCAAGGTGCATGATCCATAATGTCAAAAGCCATTGTGGGATAAAGGAAGAATAAATAAAATATAAACATTAATCTTATACTGTGTGAAGACTAATAGGAATCTAAACAAACTTCATCAAATTCCTCTGCTTAGATGCAAACAAGAATGATGTGGATTCAAGAAGTTATAATATGCAAAACATGGAATACACTTGGCATAATCTACCTTTTTCTTAACTGTGCCTTTAAAAGGAAAGTCAGAGACTGAATGATAATTTTCCAATCTGACCAGATCCAAGGATGGTTTCTTGAAAATGGGGGATATCAAAAGAATTTTTAAAGGGGGGCATGGCCAAGGATGAACACAGGATAGCAGCAGATTTCTTCAGCTCCACCAACATAACTACATTAACAGGAAATTATTACTTCAAAATTCATCTAATGGAATAATTTTCTTTCTAAAAACGTTTGGAATATCAGTACCTTGAATAATATCTAAAAAAAGAAAGAAAATTTAACTAATTTTCCTGTCAGAAATCTTTTTGGAAATTTCTCTCTCATCACTTCTGTTCAGAATGAATTCCAGCAAGGCTAACAGTCAGGATTCCAGCATTAAGAAAGAGCTTCAGACATTATTATCAACTATACAGCAACTAACAACTAAAATGGACAGACTGGATGTTAAAATTGATAACTTTATTGAGAAAACCACAAAACAAATGGATGTGCTACACCAAGATCTACAACATCAGAAAGCTCAGATAACAGGTATAGAAGAGACACTTAATGATATGGACAACAGAATTAAGGAAGAAGAAATAAACACTGAATTCTTACTAAAACAAAACACGCACCTTCAATCCAAACTAGATGACTTGGAAAACAGATCCAGACGCAACAATATAAGGATTTTTGGACTGCCAGAAAATATAGAAGGTAATAACATTACATATTTTTTAAATACTTGGCTTCCCAAAACTTTAGATCTGTCAGAGGCATTTTCTTTTGGCATTGAAAGAGCCCATAGGTCTTTATCCATTTCTAATACAAATAAAAAGTATCCTAGATCAATTATTGTAAGATTTTTATCATTTTATGACAAGGAAATGGTATTAAAATCTGCATGGGCTAAATCACCTATAAAAATTAATGAAGCAACTGTGCACTTTGACAATGACTATTCTGCTTTGGTAATATCAAAAAGAAAGGTCTTTTTACCATTAATAAGAGAGCTTAAGAAAGCACAGTTCAAAACTCATCTTTTATTTCCTTCCAAACTAAAAATCTTTTTACCTGATGGCCCTAGAATTTTTGAAGACTTGGACTCTGCTTTGTTGTATATTAAAAAAAATAAAATATTAGATAAAATAGAGGATATGGAATGGGCAAGTCCTTCATTAAAGAGAATGGCAACAGGAACTTCTTGGAAGACGTAAGAGAAACAAAAA
>NC_056727.1:1204855355-1204940355 GCF_019279795.1 Protopterus annectens
CATTGCCGCCTCACAGCAAGAGGTTCTCCAGTTCGATTCTCGGCTGGGGTGCCTTCTGTGCGGAGTCTGCATGTCTTCCCTGTGGTTGGGTGGGTTTTCTCCGGGTGCTCCGGTTTCCTCCCACATCCCAAAGACATGCTGTAGGTGGATTGGACACACTAAATTGGCCCTAGGTGTGAGTGTGTGGATGTGTGCGCCTTCTGTGGAAGGTTGGGCGAAGGGCTGGCAACTCGACACCATAAAACTCCACTGCCAGTGAGCGGACAGGTGATTCGCTGTGGCGACCCCTAACCGGGAAAAGCCAAAAGAAAAAGTTAATATTTGCTATTTTACCTTGTATTTTATTGTATTGTAGGAAATTTTGGAAGATTTATTAACTGTGGAACTTTTCACCTTGGCCCTCCGCTAAAAAGGGGCTGTCATGACCCAGTCAGACCTTCCCATTAAACAAATTGTAAATAAATAAAAACATTTCTGGAAATGTTCTTTAGGTTTACACATCTGCTCTAGTTTAGAAAAAAAAATAATTGCTGAATTTGCTTGGTCGGATGTAGTTAAAGAATACAGTGTCACATATAGTTCTTTTGTGACTGCATTTATTTCCTTCTGAGTATGAACTACATCTGTTCCCTCTTTTAAGTGGTGTTATAATTTTACTCCTAATCCCCACACTTACCAGTAATTATCATAAAAGCCAGTTTTTTTTTTTTTTTGAATGTTCAGCCTTGTGCAACTCCAACAAATAGACAGGGAATCCATATACGTGTGTGTATTTATGGTGGGCATAAATCCAATGAAGGTAATCAAAGCTTCAGTAAACTGACACCCTACAGCATGTCAACAGAGAAACAGACAGAAAATATTAACAGAAAAGTCCACATGGTGAAGGACAACATTGAAGCATGCTACATGCACACTGCACCCCCCCCCCACAAACCCTGCTAAATTACATACACCAACTATGAGATCGCACCAGGGATAGGACATATTCCCCTAACCCTTGTATTGCAGCAATAGCACACCAAAATAAACAGCTTTTCTGTTGACCAAAGCTAACCGGTAGGAATGCACATCATTACCACAAGTTGACCAATTAATCCAGACCCATTTTATATACATACACATACACACTATTTATATATATATATATATATATATATATATATATATATATATATATATATATATATATATATATATATAAATGAGAGGGGGAGGGAGAATCACAGAACAATGAATGACTAGTAAGAGTGAATCACAAAACATTGAATACTTCTCTCCAATTAAAAAAGCCTGTATCAGTCAATCCCAGCTACAAAGCCAAGATAGTGTCATCTTGGTAGTGGTACTCATTAGGAAACAGGTTTTTAGTGCTGTAATGTGTAGGGCTAGGATTAGGGCTGGGGTTGGCACATGAGTAGGGGGGCAGGGGAGTTTATAGTGTATATAAACCTGGTTATACAAACAGGATGAGACCCATTTTCAAATGAGGTCCAGGAGCATTGCGTGGTTAAATAACTTACTTGGAGTCACACAGCTGACAAATGGAGACACTGGAAATTGTTAGTAGCTGTCACCTTAATCATCTAATTTAACTGCCAGAATACCAGATTTTCTCTAAATGCTACCTCCTTTGAGAAGCACATTTGTCCACCCCCTTTTCTATTTCGCCTGGTAATAACTTCTCGTTTGGTCTTGGACTCCTCAATAATTTTTAGCATGTTCTGTGGCAACAAATGTTTTGACAGGAAGTGACAGCTCAGACAGTAAGTCTGAGCCCCTGTATGTTTCAGTGTGGCAGTCAACTGCATGAACAAGTCTGTGGTTGGTGGTGTAGACTGAATGGCAGTAATTTTACCAGTAAAAGGTCACCAAAACAATACGACTCTCGGTCATCTTCGACAATGTAACCATCACAAGAAGGCAAAAGAAAATGTATGCAGAAATACTGCTCCAAATGTAGAAGACAGTGTACTGCATCCTTGCATGGACGACTTATGGAGAATTGGGGTAGATGACAATTACCAGGAAAGTTCAAAGTCTATGTCTGGTACCCCCCCCCCCCCACAACACACAGGTTTTTGAGTATAGGTCTGTTCAGAAGCAACTCGTGGCTGTCCATCAAAGTTCTCCTTAGTACCTCTGATGTCTGATTGACATCACTGGGACACAGGTCACTCTGAGGGTCACATGTGACTATGAAACTATCTCCAAAATCTGTACTACTAATCTTCAGAAGGAAAGAAATACAAATGAATGCTTCCCTATACATATATCACAACTATGACACCATCCATCACTATCAATAACACTCCATAATGACTGGAATGTCTTCAGTGCCAAAATTATGGCCAACATCTCCTTGATGTTGATGTGAGGGTTTCCTTTAGCCAGAATAATTTAAGGACCTTAAATCTGTCTGATTTATCCCCACCAAGCCTTATCTGAAGCATTACTTATCCTGCATTGCTTGTGTTCAGGTGGTGAGGTCTCCCTGACTTAAGCAGTTCATGACAAACTCCTTACAGATGCAGAACAGCACTGGTATTTCCTCATCTAAGGAATACAAGTGCTGTTCATACTGGGCTTTCAGGTATCTGAACCATCTGCACATAGAGTTTCGCTAGAGATACCATCAGTATAATAAACCATGATATCAAACCCTAACCGAGCAGAAAAAACTTTTTATTAATTGAACAGTTTTCCTGGTCACCTGGTAGCTTTTATGATGTATAAACATTTATTTTAATTGGTTATATATATAACCTGAAAGACTCTGAAGAATTCCTACCATCACTGAGGTCCCACTGGACTCATTGGATGAAGGAATCCTTTGAAAACACCACCTTTTACACAGTGTTTCCAGAAGGCTTCCAAGAAGCCTGCAGATATGCTTAGCTGCCAGGATGGCTTCAACAACAAAGAAATCCCAACTACTGCATTACAAGGTGAATATTTTATCTATCCCTGCAATTCCTTCCACCATTTGAACTTGTAAGGAGGCAAATGTCCAAGTGAGCTCCTCTGGTTCTCAGGAAGGCCACCGTGGATTCCATATACTTTGAAAAACATCATGGAAACAGCAGACAATGATGCAAAATAAGCTGAAATGGTGGTCCTTATGTTCAAAGTTGAGAAATCTCCTGTGTTTAATGCATACTAGTAGGTGACTGATGAAAAACAGTAGCTGGTTGTTTGAGTAGTTCACTTTTGCAATATTAATTACATCTGGGACTTTACCAATAGCTAGCCCATACATCTGGAATGCTTAAAGAGCTTGGTTTCTTCCGCTGTTGTACCATATGCTTCTTCTTGAGCACATGCAGTGTACTAGTATAAATAGGACATTTGCCCATGGCATATTCAGATCTTTCTTGACCCAAGTTTAGCCCCATACCAAGTAGCAGACAGACTGAAAATAAACATTTATTACAGTGGTAGGCAGATGTGAAGACAAAGTGGAATTCAAGAGACCTAATACCATCTCTCTTCTGTTTGCAGACAAAAAGGGAGGGGGGCATTGAGAGTACTCACAGATGGAGTGTAAAGGGTATAGGGGGATATGACCCAGCCTTGCATGGGTGAACAGGTATGATGGTACTTCAATAATTTATTCAAACATCCACTATTCTGATAAGTTGCCTACACAATAGGCCTACGTTCTTCATTAGATCACTGTTGCAGTGCTGGAATGACTCCAAGGGCTTTGGCAAACTGGGTGGACACAGAGGAAGTGACCCCTGCTGAGGATGCTTTACAGAACAGTCTCGGTAAATTTCACTCTTGTCCTGGACTGAGTGCATTACATAGTCTTTAGTAAATGTGCAGACAGGAGACAAAGCCACAGTTCAAGACCCACCTGCAGTCTGTGACCTGCATAACCACCACAGCAGTGGCCTTTGTACTTTGAGCCTCAACTACCAGCTGTAGTCCTTTTGTTGATGTAGCAGAACTGAATACAGTGAGATAACCACTAAGATGTTGTTTGCTTTTACTTCTTCTCTACAAGAGGAATGAACTGGTCTGCCTTTCTGAAATATTTTGCCCTGTCAAGGTAAAATCTCAGTTGCCTGTGAATATCCAGGAAATGCAGGATCACCCCTATTCTGAATGAGGAAAGGTAGTAAAATAAATGGACTAAGTGTACATTCTAATATAGCCTTAGACAAGAATGATTAGTCCCAAAGCCCACTCTGCCTGTACAGAAGATAAGGAAGGGTGGGATGCACATAAGGGATGGAAGTTCTGACAGCTTCCTGGTTAAGTTAAGTGCTACCAGCAAGGTGATCTTCCAAGTCAGGAACTATAGTAAATGATGAGAAGCTGCTAGCTCAAAGGGGGCTTGATTCAGCCTATTCACTATGCAAATTAGATCTCAAGAAGAGTGCCAGTCTTTTCTTTGGTGGCCTTACGTGCGGAACTTCTTCACTGGGAACAGGATAGCGTGATGTTGCTCCAGAGGAAGAAATGCAGGCAGATACACCAGTAAGAATGGAGATGTATGCCAGTCTCCCCTTCATTGGCTAAGGTACTGGAGAAGTCCTGACCCTTACTTAACCTGCCACCAAAAGACAAATCTCTTCAACTTCCAAGACAGATGCACACTAATCAACAGGTTTTAGAGCTCTGTGTAAAAAACTTTGGAAAGCAGATAGTGAAACCCATTTACTCAGGTCAAATTCGGTTACTGGTTAGTCACTAGACTGCCTGGATGGCAGCAACTAAGAAACCTGGAAAATCTGTTGCATCTTTCAGCTTTTCCCGGTTAGGGGTCGCCACAGCGGAACTCCGGTCCGCTAATGATTGGCAGTAGATTTTTACGTGCAGAGTTGCTAGATCTGACGCACAACCTTCAATGAAGGTATGCCGCCCATTCACGCATGTCACCACACAGACGACGCTTTAACTGAGAATTGAACAGGACGTCTTACTGTGAGGCGACAGCGCTACCATAGCACCACCACCGCAGTACAAGAAATCTGGAGAAAGCTTTCTAATTTTTCTTTTTTTTTTTTTTACTTTCTCAAGAAATCTGGAGAAAGTATAAAAAAAAAAATTAGAAAGGGAGAAGAAAGCATTCTGGTGGGGAAGAGCCCTGCACTTCAGGTTTCAGCCTCAGTACAGGAGATGGCTTTCATTAATTTACAGGAAAAATATATGCATTCAGAGGTGTTTAAAATAAGTGAGATACTAGAGAAATACGTAAAGTCAAATGGCAAAAGCTGGAAAGAATGGAACCTGAAAATGAAATGATGGAAAGACTGGCTGAATACAAGGCTTCTCAAGAACTGTTTAAAAAACCTAACAGGTCATGCAGAGAAAAGTTGATATTTTGCTGTATGAAAGAAACTGGAAGAAACAGGGTGCATTAAGTTTATAAAAGTACAAATAAGCAACTGAACTGGTATATCACAACATGATATTAGTAGAAAGGGAACATTGTGCCTCTGCTCTAAACATGGACATGAAAAAGAAGCCAATACCTATAATAGTAAAGATTCAGTCTTATTAACAGGAGGAGATGCTCATGACAAAAGTTATGGCAGAAGAATAAAATATCAGCTAGATATACCAGACTATTCGTGGAAAATGATTAACTATACCAGACAAAATAGAAGCAAGTTGATCCCTGGAGTCAGAGGGTGTCGAGGCAGGGATGAGAGTCAAGTTGCTATATCCAGCAGTCTTCAGAATATACTTTTTTTAGTAGTAGTAAAGACATGCTTTGATGCAGAGTAGGTGAAGAAACAGTTTATCCAGCAAAATGTAAGGTCAGCAAGTTGAAAGGGATACCAATTCTCATTCAATGGTACAGCCTACAGACAGAATTTGCCAATAAAACCTTTTCCAATGTTCTAAAAGAAAATGATTGTGTGACAGAAAAAAGCAACAGAAGCAGACAAGAATAAACAAGGAATAGATTGGATTTGAATCAGAGATCTGTGATGGCTGATCGAGAAGAGGACAGTGAGAATCTGAAAGTAGGAAAAACAGGCAAGTTGCAAAGGGATTTCTATAAAATGCAGTTTGGACCTAGAGCTATGCTTCTACAAGTTGAGGAAAGAATGGAAAAACAAAGACTGGAAGTTTGCTGATTTTTAAACTGGGTTGTGGAATATAAAATAGAATTTTCCCCTTGTCATTAATATTTGGAAAGATAATGAAAGACGTAAAGAAGGAATTGTAAGTAAAGTTTCCTTTCTTTCTCAGTAATGTGTCTAAAGTGTAAGTAAACTTTTTTTTTCTTAGTAATACATGTATAACAAATGCATTGATGTCAAATGTGTGTTATATTGTAGTTATGTACAAATGCACGGGTATTCTAAATGTGACATGGAGGGGAATTCCCATCAGTGACCATTGTCAAAGCTAGGAAAAAAATAGGCATGTACTTTTTTTTAAGTATCTATATAAAAAACAAACTTTTATTACTTTAAGTGACAGGTAGTTCAGTGAAAACAAATGGGTCTGCAAAACTGACGAGAACACAGAGGCACTGGAAGCTGTTGAAGACTGGGGGTGGGAAGTGGAGGGTGAGAGGAGCATTTAGTGATCTAAAAAGTGCAATTTTTTTAAATTATTTACTACCACAATATAGGTTCAGTTGGAGGACATTGTAAGCTTAGCCAATTTCCCTTTTGTTTCTTGAATTAACATTTCCTGATTGGTCTTACCTATCCCATGGCTGATAATTGTATATTAGCCCTAGTGAGAATAACTGTGATCATACCATAGATAATTTGAGGGGATCCATGTAAGAGATGCAGCATTTAGGAACTGCCTCTATCCATTAGTGGCACGAGGGGCAATCCTGGGTACATTTTCTATTACCCATCCTTAGATCCAAGTTACATTTGAATATGGACAGGTATGAGCTTGAACGGACAGTCTGTTCTGAACAGTGGTAGGCTCTGTGATATATATCCATCTTTCCACAACATTCAGTTGAGATACCTGGGCTGAGTATTTCTGATGCCATTTGACTTGCTGATGTTCAGTAGGTCCATCACTGTTCAGTGGGAGGATGCTTTGCATGCCAGATAGAGGTCACCTCTAAGCAGTCTGTAGGATACTGAGTATAGTGATGAATCTTTGAGGTGGTCCTCGCAAGACCTGTTGTTTAAGACTATCATTTTAGTAAGGTATCTCTGTGGGTACTCTAATTGTTTCATCGGTCTGGACATATACATGCCAAAGTGGGCATTATACAAAATGACTGACCTAATGAGGGCTTTGTAAAGAGGGACAATAACACTCTAGATCTAGTCACAATCAATTTGTTTATAAGCTGTGAATTACAGAAAGACTTTATGACTCTGGGCACCTGTTGGTCAAAAGTTAGGTCACTATACACACAAGTTCCCAAATGCCAAACAACTGGGTCACTTCTCAGGTGGGACTGTCAATTTAGCAGTTCCCTGGAGTACATGACTTCCCAAAGGATAGGATAACGTATTTTTTGGAGATTAGTTTCAGTTCATGATTCTGGCACCAGTTATTGTTTGGGATAAACCTTCCTGCATGATGGTTAAGTCATTTGAGGATTCAATAGCTGCTCATAGCTTGCAGTCATCTCGAACAGTCTGCAAAAACCCTTTGGTATTTCCCTTCACTTTTCAGATGTATATGCCAAAGAGAAAAAAGCCTCAGCACCGAACCCTGGGGGACTACATTGGTGACTGGTCCTCTTTGTAAAGGTAACTTGGGTCCACAATCCATAGAACTGCACTGATGTTCAACGATGACTGTTATTGTTGTTGTGTCTTTCGGCTTTTCCCAGTTAGGAGTCGCCACAGTGGAACTCCGGTCCGCTAATGATTGGCAGTAGATTTTTACGTGCCGAGTTGCCAGCTCTGACACACAACCTTCAACAAAGGTACGCCCATTCACGCACGTCTCCACACAAAAGACGCTTTAGCTGAGAATCGAACAGGACAACGTCTTACTGTGAGGCAACAATGCTACTGCAGCACCACCACCGCAGTTCCAATGATGGCTATTAATTATTAAAATAACCATGAAAAACAAACTTAAAACAAAACAAGCGCTTTCTTTTCTTTATTCTCAAACAGAACTAAAGTACTTTTTTTTTTTTTTTTTTTTACAACTGACACTTCGTTGTTTCATTCCAACTTCTGATCATTTTATAGTAAACAGTACAAAATACCAGAGATGCATCATTGTTAAATGGGACCCTAGGCAGGGTAATAGATTGGGCCCACCCCCAGAGCATCACCTCTTGCAGCAACCTCCTACCACTCCAGCAGCACCCCCTCTCCAGCCACTCCAGTGATCCATTACTTGGCTATTTCTCCTCAATTACCATAAACACCATTCAAACCTGTCAGCATGCATACTGTTTTCTTATTTACTTCTACGATTACAGATATTGAAATAAAATACCACAAATCAAACACTGACAGCCATTTGCTACACAAAATACAGTCTCGCAATGAAAACAGATTTAGCATGAGCAGTAAACTTCTCTGCCCTTGAAACTGACATTCATTGAAACAGCATGAAAAGCCACATTCATTTTGCATCTGGCTAGTGGAGGACTAAGCTTACCTCTGGGCTGTTTTCAAACAATAGGCTCCTTACACATTTTTATGGCCATGCGTACATGTATGCATTCTTTGATTCACCTTCCTGATTGTATTAAATTATATTTAATATGTATAATACAGCACAGTTGTTAGAGCATGTTTTAAATGTGTTGTTTTGAACATTTTTCCAGTAAGCAGTGAAACAAAATTTGTGAACCAATGACAAAACTGCCTAATTCAGAACATTTCCATCATAAAAGTCTTCTCAAACTTCTGTCGTTACAATCCACCAATATCAGTAAATATGCATAATCTCTGCAGAAGTAAAAGTCATCTAAATAATCCCACATTAAAGGGTTCTGTAACTAATCAAGAGGTTGCTGCTAGCAAACAACTTTATATTTCATTGTTCATCTGCAAATAAAGTGCCTGTTGCCCTTGAAGAATTACCTAGGTTGCATTAAAAATAAGCTAGTAATATTGCAATTCGAAATGGATGGCAAACCGATAACTGGTTCATAGTTACTAGATAACGCCTCCAAAGGAGGACATTCACAGGACTGCAGCATCCACTCCCTTTAAAGTACAACACAGCACACTATCAGCAATCCATCTGCATACTGTGGGAGTAGAACACGCAGCCGTCTGCATCAAAAGCAAGTATACTACCTGTTGTGCTACTAACAATGCAAACAGACTTGGCATAATCAGCACTAAACTTCTCTTCCCCTGAAGCTCTCAATTCCTTGTTAAAATCCACTTGATACTCAGCTAAATCTCTCAACTTTGCAGCACAAGAAATCTGGAAAAAAGGCCAAATTTTATTGGGGGGAAAGGCCCAAAACCAGGGACGCATTTTAAACATTATACTTAGAAACTTGCTAGAATAAAATGAGTGAATTCAGTTCTCACTGAGTTGCCAGAAAACTACAACAAAAATAAGAGACAAATATTCTGTGAAAATCTAGACAGTTGAAAGCCATCTACTCAACTCCTTGAATCATAAGTGGTGGTATGGGTACAGAATTCAGGCTCTTGTTCCCAAGGTACAGGGTTTGACCCAGAGTAACACTAACCACCAGGTATACCTAAACTGGGGCATTTCTCACACACACACACACACACACACACACACACACACACACACACACACACACACACACACACACACACACAGAGCAAAACCACAAATCAGCAGCATAAAAAGCTATACCCCCCCCCCAGTAAAACCACAAAACATTAGCATAAAAAGCTACAACCCCCTTCAGGTAACAACTAATGTGAGTGAAAACTCTCCTTACAAGGAAGCAGCAAAAACACTTGGGGAACAATAATCAGGCAGCATATGTGAGCATATAACTAATTTGATCAAGCAAACTCCTTAAAAGCTGTACCTGTACTGTGACTTAGTTTAAAATTGCGTGGGTGGCAGGAATGCACGCACACACGCATAGACGTATGGGACCATTCTAAAGAACAATCCACAGGTCCTCACTTAAAGAAGAAGCTGCCACCATGGTCTTGCAGCTGTAAAAGTGTGTGTGTGTGTATGAGGGGGGGCTCCTCCCCCCTCGCTCTATGGTTCCGGTGCCCTTGAGACAACACAAGCAGATGCATTTCTGCTAGCAATAACCACCTCAGCATGAATCATAAAGCAAAACCTTTTCATTTAATAAGAGCCAAGGCACTTTTTCTTAAGGCTATGTATGATTCAGTTAATTGGGAGTCTGCAAGTTGTTTTTCTTATCTGGGAAGGAAGCTGAGATGTGACAAGAAAGGATGGAACACATGCTGTAACATGTGTTGTCAGCTTGACTAAACCTAACTTTTAGAATGAGCGATCCCTGTGGATACAGCTATCTGAAGCATCTGCCTATATATGGCAGGGTAATTTTCCTTTTTGTAAACTGTATATAGCTGTGTGTTATGAGTTAAAAAGGTTTGGGATTTAAAAATAATAATTACACAGTTTTTGCTTTTTTAAATGTTTTTACTGAAATGAAAAGTCTGGGAAAATATGACAGGTGTCTAAATAGAGTTAAGAAGCTGCAATTGCATGCAAGGCCAGACACGAATCTATGCATGCAAGTTGGAAAAATGTATTCAATAAAATTGTCACAAAATATGTGCAAGTAAATAGCATCTTACCAGGGTAAAAAAGGATAAATATTAGGGCATATAAATAACCTCTTTTTCTAGAGACAATGCTCTTACTTGGAATGAAGCCAATTTTTAGTGAAATCCCAGGAAGAAATGTTCCAAATGCATGTCTTTGAAAACTTTTTACATCATAAAAAAATGGCACCTCTGGCAAACCCAGTGGGCATGCAACATATTACATTAAGGATTTGGTTATTACTCCAATCATCCAGCACCACACAGATACTTACCGATGGTAACATGAACAGACAGCACTGGCTGATTCATTGTTAGAGCCCAAATGTGCAAGCCATGCATAGCTTTCACTCCTTTTACGGATAATAATGTATCTCTGACTTCATTGAATTCTACCCCTTGAGGTGTGCCTAAACAGAAAAAAAAATTAGTCATTCAGCATACACAAACATGCAAAACAGATGTACGGTAATAAAAAATAGATGGATTCAATAGTGAACCAATGTACAACTGCAAAATGTTAGTAATAGATAAAAACGGCTGCTCCGATAAAAATTAAAAAAAATTGCACCTCAAAAATCACATTTGAAATCAATAAAAAATAAAAATATTAAACATCCACAGGAAAACAAGGCAGAAGTACCACTTTAAAATACTCATCACAGCTGAAGTAATAAATTACAGAATGAGAGCCTGTATAGAAAGAGTTAATTTATTCTACATGCTTGCTCAAAATATAGAGCTTGGTATACTGCTAGAAAAAGGCCATTTTCAAAACTCAGCACTTGACAAATTTCAGTACTTCTGGCATAATCAGATAATGAACCGTATCTTGTAGCCCTAGGTTTGTCTGTCTTGACCTGCAGTATGTCATTCTGATTAGCCCTGTAGAGATATACTTCTATTACTTGGGCTTAACCTGTTTAATAAATGGATACAAAAAACACATGCAAATGCATGCAAAGATGCAGTGAAATTCAGAGTCCTCAATATATAAGAAAGCCTGACTGCAATCACAGAGTCCTCATTATATAGTTTCGCATTAACAGAATATTGCAATCTGCACATGATGCACACAAAGGCAGACTGCACACACGACCACCATGCAAACACTACACAAAAATGCAAAGTATACATTAACACTGAAGATGCACAAAGAACTACTGGTTGACAACTCTACAACTTTAGGAATTGGCATATAAGTCACAGCTTCACTTGAATAATGCTCTAAAAGCAATTCCAGTGTTAGTGGTACAGAGTACAACTGTGTGTGGAGCTCACCATAGCAGTAGATATCCAAGAGCAGAGAGGGCTACAGTCACATTCCACATGATGGGCTTTCTGCTACAGCCAGACATCTGTTCCAGCTGTACCTACAGAGCATGCCTTCTTCCCTGAACTAGGTTACTTTTCAAGCTAAGAGCATCAGACAGACCTAAGTGTAATGCAGAATGTAGCCTTAGTGTCTCTTTTACTGTACCTGAGAAGCCACCAGCAAATGTGCTTTTATCCTCCAATATGCAGAAAAAAAGAGAGTCTGACAATCAGCAAAAAGAGCACCCTTTCCCCTAGCAGGGTATTACCTCTCTGCACACAACAAAGGATACCTTCACTTTATGCAGTACTATTGGGCCCCAGAAGTATAGTTTGGGTACGGTTGCTTACTTGAACTTCACCCTGGAACTCAAAATCCCCCCCTCCCCATAGCACCTTTAATTCTGAGCTGTTCTGATGCATCAGAATCACTAAATTTATTATATTTTAGTATGTTTTTCTTTCAATGACTGTCATGATGCCTGCTATATTAACATGATCTGATTATACTGCTTCATGTTATTATTCTCAGAAACCATTTCAAATCCCCACTGTAACAGTCGTGCTAGACAGGCCAGACAGAAGGAAGTGTTTTTTATTCTTATTCTTCTTTCCACTGACAGAATGGCAGTAGTGCGAGTCACAGGCATCTTATAGAACATTACTGTTAACATTTTTCCATAAATGGCCCTCATACATGTTTTTTCAGAGCTTCTTTTAAGCTATTCATAGTAGTTCTACAAAAATAGCTAAATTGCAGTATTTTTGTAGTGTTGCAAGTACTTTCAAATCCTCTTACCACACTTTCTGAGGGGTTAAAGCTCTGACTGTTGTAAATACAGTTTTCTTGATCATATGTTAATTCAAAAATCTTGTAAGGAAGGGTCTTGCAAATTAATTCTGGTATTGTCTAGCGAATGCAGTGGGAAGTGTCCATAGCTGATGCAGAGGTTAAGGTTTTGAGCTGTAGTTCCTATTGTACAGGTTTTGATTCCCTCAGCCCTCACTTTGCCAGTATGACTTTGAGCAAGTCACTTAACCAGACATTGTTCCCAAGTCACCCCTGAAAAAGGATTGTGTGCGCAGTGGGTGTGCCTGGTTAACAAACAGGATTATAAGAAAATCACTAATTGCGTAACATAGACCTTAAGCAATTCTGAAATGCAGTAAATTGGCTAATAAAACTGGAAATAAATTCCTAACCAAATTAGTCAGCCCCTATGAAATCACCCACAAATTCAATAAGCACTATACTAATGCAGCCCCAACTCTCAAATCACAATATCTAGGAATCAAATCCACAAATAGCTTCTTCAGTCAAACCACTCCACAACCAATAAACCAAAATCTCAATAACTCCTCAAGCCCAACTGTCAAAGGAAAAAACTTCAAAGACCAATACACGTAAGGTTCAGTTAAAGCACTTTAATTTACTTGCAGCAAGGAGACAAAAGCATGCAAATACAAGGATTTGTCTAACTACTAACAGGAAGTATGTTCATTCTTATACTGTTTTACAAGACATGGCCTTCTAAGCTGACGTAATCAAACACAACTTTAAGTATTGTACTACAGCAGGTGTTACTTCAGATTTTCTGCTTACATGACTAGATTTGTGAGAAACTTTTAGAAAAACAACCTGGTCTTGATGACCAGTACTTCATTTACAAGCGTCTGTTGTACACTGTTACTTTTCAAGGTACTTTTCTAATACAGATACAAGCAAATGCTGACTGCAGTTCATATTTTCAAGCAGGCTTTGTCCTAATTATCTGTTATTTCTACAGCTGTGTATGTTTTCATAACACAGCGGAACTTCTTGTCTAAGTTTCATACAAACAGTATTGTTCTATTCATTATTTTCATAGCGCAAGCAGAAATCATATGCTTCTCAGTAAATTTCCAAGGCACAAGCAAGATTTTAGCTAATAATACAAGGTCAGAAAGCATCTGCAGTTTGTACAGATTTATGCAGTATGAAATAGAATAAATGAAATAGAATAAATGTGTTAACCCTTTTCATGTTCTGAATGCACTAAGCATATTACTAATACACACATTAATACATAGTTTTCTAACACCAATAAATGTTAACTCATTTCTATTCTCACTCGAATTAAAACAAACCGCATTCACTCCAAACAACCTACCAGCACAAGTCCTCAACCTGGGAGCCAATATACTATAAGCTATATGAATTCTGACAGTGATTTGTATCCCCATAATTTGGGAACTGTAAGTCACCCCACTTCATAAAGGATGCATCTCATCTGAGTTGTCAAACTACTATAATCTCTCTCAAATGTACTAGAAAGGCATATATTTAAACAAGTCATAACCTAATTACATGAAAAATACACCATCTCCAACTCATTGTGACTTTAGACCAGTTTAAAACTAACCCTGCCCAACAGAATTTCTAAATATAGCCTACTAGAATCACAATTACAGAGAGCTGGTCCCCCCTATTTTTAGATTTATCTAAAGTTTTTGATATCATTTCATGTGAACTACAATACAACTTAATTTTTAAATCATTTCATTTTCAGCCACAACACAATAAAATGTTTCACTAGTTATCTGACTCAATGAATATTGATACTCACTCCACACAAACAGAACTGAAAATCCAAGCAAAATGCTTAGGGGTTAAAACAGAGAAATATCTATAAACTCAGACTTCTTTAGGTCGTCATTAGGTGCTGTCAATTCGACTGACTTATGGAGACTCATAGATGGTTTCTCTAGTTTCCAGTCTTCACAGAGCCTAGTAAGGGCCAACAGTGACATTTCATGTCTACTGTCACAGTGTCAAGCCAACATATCAGCAGTCTTCCCCCTCTTACATTGGCCACTTACCATACCAATCATAGAGTCTTTCTCCACTAATGATTTCCTTCTAATAGTGTGTCCAAAATAGGATAGCTTAAGCCTTGACATTTGAACTTCCAAAGAACTTGGGTTGGATCTTGGCAATGAATGACTGATTCATTCTAAGAGCAGCCCATGGGATTTGGGGTACTTTACACCAACACCACAATACAAAGGCATTGATCTTATTCCTCTCCGATTGTCCAGCTTTTGCAACAATTTGATGCCGTTGAGAAAAAGATGGTTTGAGCTAATCTGATCATCAGGTGAAAAGAGGTTTCTACATTTAAACACCTTTCCCAAACTTTGCATTGCTGCTCTGCAGATACATAGATGCTGCTGAATTTCCACGGTACTTGTTGATTCTACAGTAATGAATGACCCAAGAACACTGAAGTTATTCCGATATTCTTTGGCTTTTTCTTAGAACCATCTTACATTTGCTATTATAGCTTCTGTTCCTTTTCCCTTTTGGAATACAAAAAAAAAAAAGAGACCAAGTAGCTTGAATGACAACAAACTATTTTGATTTAAAAACGCAAGTTAAGTGGCTTCATCAATTAGTGAAATCCTCAGAACCCTTCATAAAATAATCCCATCCCAGTATAACGAAATAAAAAGCCTGGATTGTGACACTACTATGAAACTATGCAATCATAGTTTAAAAATACCTTTCAGTCACTGGTGAGTAAGAGGAAGAATCAACCAATGCATTTAAAAGCAATAATAAATATTCATGACGTAAACCAAATAGAAAGCCCTCCAGTCACAAACAAGTACGAGAAAGCCCCACCAATGCAGTTAAAGGCAACATTAAATGTGCATAAAATGAACCAGTGAGCAATCATGCAGTTACAATAAAAATTCACAAAGATCTAAACAAGATGGATAAATCATATTGACAAATTGTTTCATAACTTAGATGCCCTATGCTTTAATCTACTGGAGACAGAAATTTCATCATTAAGACCAGGATGATTGGTAGCATCGAGCCTGAGATGCCAAATCGTCTCACTGTGTAGCAGATGGTTTTGCCAATCACCAGCAAAAGGGTCACAAACAATTTTTTCTAGTACACCAAATTTGAACTTGATACTGACAAACTAAAGCATGCCTAGCAAGAGCACTCTTTGGTAACGCTGCAAGTATGTTGATAAATCCTTTTAAGTGAGTTGTTCATTTTACCAGTGTAATACTAATTTATTTTATTAAAATAAGCAATACCTCAAAAGCAATTTTAAACCCCTTTACTAAATTTATAAATTAAAATATAAGCAATCATACATTAACAGAAAACTAACCATATTAACATTTTTCTATTTACATACATTGTACATCACATAACTTTTTCTTATATTTAGTCCAACACTAGATAAAACTGCTGAATTCCTACATTCTCCTTAAACCTCTCTCAACATTATCCTGCACATAGTTCCCACAATTCCATTCATTTCTATGCAACTGGGTCCTTCCTTTTTTTAAAGATTCCTCTTACATTTCTTTCATCTCTTTCATAATACTCAATACTTCAAATACAGTTGGCGTAAACGTGGACTGTTTTTCAAGTAATTGCTTTTTTGGCAGCCAGCAGAACAAAACTTAAGACCTCACCATGTCTAGGCTATACAGATCCTGTGTTCAGGCTCAAAAGAATCATTTCCTTAGTTACTGCCATTTGTTCACCCAATATTTACAGAATATTCTAAGGAATTTTAAAAATCTGCCAAATTACACTCTTCAAACAAGTTCCTAGTTACCATTTTCGTCCCACCATTTGCAATCTATTTGAGGAAAAATCCTGTGAAGTCTCTCTGGGGTGTGCAAACATATCCATGCAAATATCTTAAACCTTCTGGACTTTGTTGCATACTTGGAAGCCATACATACACCATCCTATTGTTCTCTTGTAAATTGCTTTTCCAGTTTCTCTTCCCAATCTTTTCTAATCTCCACTGACTTGACTGCTATAGTTAGCATGCAATAGTTTATATATGCCCTAATTACTATCCCTTTAACAGTAGCTTCTGCTCTAGATTCAACTAAAAACAATACCAGAGACTAACTTAAAATTCCCCTATCCCTTTCTCTCTACCTATATACCCAGATATCAGTTCCTGGTAAGGAAGACAATCCCCGGGATTCATGAAGCTTGCGCCAGGTGCAGGCGTAGCGTTGGTGTTCCAACACCAAATGTAGCCGGCGAGTGATCCAGGTACAAGCAGTTTCCACATGCACTACCTGAGTACGCTACACCCACACACCTCCTGGCCCCTGTATGCCAATTACCCCCAGTTGTAGCAGTGTAGCATGCAAATGAAGGTATTTAGTGATCCAGAAAGTGGTGCAGGCATTGTGTAACCATGCAGAAATGTAAACCGTAAAAAACGGTTTACATTATTGCAAACATAAAATCGGAGCCATGACAGCTGGCCAAACATGTACTATATCGTTAATATATGCCAATTGCTAAATATATAGCCACTGGCATAAAAAAATGTACAAAATATAAAAACATTTCATTTAATTTTTTGCACTATCGCGAAGTTTAAGTGTAGGGCAGCGGCAGTGGTGCGCAAACCTGAGTGCAAGAAATATAGAAAAATATAGAATAAAACTGCAATGCAACACATATTATGATTTTCCCATAATAGTCAATGGCAGGCATGGTACACCACACCATGGTGCAAGGTTGCTAAGGGGCTGTGACAGTGTTTTGTGCGCAACTAGGAATTAGTAGGCAATGCCATGTAAATGAGAGGAGTAATAGTGAATCACAGATTCCCCGCTGGTGTAAGGATGCACCTTACAAAGTAGCATTATAACACCGAGGTGTGCCCTTGAGATAAAGATGATATCAAGAGAGGGGTGTGTCACCTTTGCTGTAAGCACACTGGAGCATTGCTAATCCAGTTTGCCCATAGCTACGCAAAGTTGCAGGATAGGGGTGTGTCGAACTGGCTACAGCTTTGCTTAGCTGTGAGTACACAAGGTAACAGAGTATGCATGTGAACGGAGATGAAAACGCACTTAAACCCGGTAAATGGGTTTGCACGACGCTCACCTGAGCTAGGAAGGATATAGGAAAGAAATAAGGAAATGCTGCAGCAGGGAAATCAGAGTACAAATGACAAACACCTAGGAACCTACAGTGGGCCACTGACAACAGCTAGCAAGGCTGCAAGCAGCTACCTGCAGAACAGGAAAGGGGAGGGGCTGTACTGCAAAGAAAACAGTAAAGTGTAACAGCAGAACAAAGCGGATTTGCAGTATATCAGCTATAAGACACATTTTGCAACACATGACTGGGTAGGGAAAGTACAAACCAAGAAAGACAGCAGGTGGATGCAAGCCTGATAATGGGAGGGGATCCAGGTTTAAAAGTGAATTAAGGGCAACAGATTAATCAAGGCAGGCAAGCATAATTCCACACTAAAGGCCCCACACTTGCAGTACTCACTGTAAAACCCATAATTAAGATAACCTGCAGCTGGAATTGCCGATACACACCCAATGACATTAGTAGCATCCATAGCAAAATCGTATAAAGTGAGAAAGCACCGCACACACACTTGTGTATTCCCATACACACTGCACCATTGGTGTATACAGACGGGGAACTTTTAGTATGTACATGTTAGGAGCTGCCATAGCTTTGATCCACCAGCATGTGTTGGAGACTGAGGGTGGTGTGGAGGATGATGCACACAACTACCTCAGGCACCAGAGGAGAAGAACAGTGTTCAGACCCAGGGTAACCTACCAGAGGCTACATGATCTGGAGATAGTAGAGCATTACAGGGTGGACAGGGACAACCTACAGCAACTTGTGGAGCTGTGCCAGCCACACCTCAGAGCCAGAACAAACAGAGGGGAACCCATCCCAGTGGATACGAAGGTATGTGCAAGCCTGAGAATACTAGCTACAGGTACCTTTCAAAGGCCAACTGGGGATATCATGGGGATTTCACAGGCATCAGCATCCAGGGTACTTCACCAATTCCTGGATGCCATGTTACCACATGCCAATGAGAACATATACTTCCCCTGAATGCAGGAGGAGTTGGCCAGCAATATGAGTCTCTTCCACCGTGTGGCAGAATACCTGGAGGTACCGAGTGCAATAGACAGCACGCACATACACATCAAGTCACCACCCAGTGAGCAGGGTAGGTGCTACATAAACCACAAGGGATACCCCTCCATCACTTGCCAGGTTGTGTGCAATGCCCAGGGCATTATCATGAATGTGTGCGCTGGAAGCTATCACGACTCCCACATCTGGCATGCCTCACAGCTGTATCAGGTATTTGCCAGGGGGGGACATCCCATATGGCCACCTGGTGGGGGATGCTGGCTATGCACTGGAATCGTGGATGAGGACTTCCATCAGAAATGCGCACACACCCCTGCAGGAAGGCCATAATGAGGCACAAGCACAAACCAGAATCATCATAGAGCATGTGTTTGGGATGCTTAAATCACAGTTCCATTGCTTGGACATATCTGGTGGAGCCTTGCAGTACTCTCCAGGCATGTGTGCCCACATCTTCAAAGTATGTGCCATGCTACACAATATGATCTTGCAGAAACAGCTGCAGCAGGGACAGAATGGTGAAGGGCCTCACTGCCCACCACCATTGCCAAGGGTC
Source organism: Protopterus annectens (assembly GCF_019279795.1). Taxonomy (NCBI): domain Eukaryota; kingdom Metazoa; phylum Chordata; order Ceratodontiformes; family Protopteridae; genus Protopterus; species Protopterus annectens. The sequence continues at coordinate 1,204,874,851 of NC_056727.1, forward strand.
CCACAGGCACAGAGGTACTCAGACCACGAACACCCTGAGGCAGCCCCAGAAGGCAGACAGAGGCATACCCAGTATGCCCATGCCTTGGCAAGGAGGGAATGTATAGCACACACACTGACGGTGTAAGCACCTAGGGACTGACACCTTTCTCCACCAGCACACACAGTAAAAATGGATGGCACACACAAGACTACTTGTAAATTGTCATGTATATGCAGCCCTCAACTATTTCACACACAACAGCTATTGGCACAAGGTAAGTCAACACCTGAACAGTAAATTAAGCTATCAGCATATGCTGATACTGTATGTATAGGTTCATAGTTAGGTACTTGGCTAACTGCCTAAGGGCATTCATAAGCCTAGCCAAAATGTGTCAGTTTTTGCCACCCCATTGATTCATTAACTGTCCCTCTGTGGAGTAGAGCCAATGGTGGGATCCCTGGGGTGTATTTACTGTTCCCCATCCACTCCAAGTTTTCTCTTGAAGAGTGTTAGTGAGGGGCTCTGCATAATGTAATTAGGGATGTTGTTCCAAAGTATGGGGAGTTTCTGTGACAGGAATCCGCCCCTCCAGCATCTTCCAGTTATTGTTGTGGCAAGGTTTGGCTCACTACAGCATGCGACTCATTGTGACATTGATTCCCATAGGTGGAGGATATCCATTAAGTTGGAGTTCGACATGGCTTTGTTGGCCAGCAGAGATCATCTCTGAGTAAACAAGATGCCACTGAGTAAAGGAGTTTATTTAGTCCGGCTGCATAGGACATATGTTTGAGGCCAGTAATCCTCTTGCCGAGGTACATTCGTGGACCTTCCAGCTGTTGGACGTTTCTTCTGAGGTACATCCCAAATGGGTAACTATACTCTGTGACGGGACTGATGAGTAAAGGGGCACTATAACCTCAGTATATCTAGATGCGATCCCTTTAGTAATCAGATGGCCTACATAGAAGGATGTCCTAACTACGTTAGAGATAGGATTGCCAAATGAGAGATCACTATCCACCTTAGTCACCAGATACCCTATTACCTCATCCGTATTAAAGTGGCTGCCACTTATGTGTGAATATGTAGGTGCTTAATATTCCACAATGGAATGACCATGCAGTTTGTGGCACTTAGCTGGAGGCCATGACTTTGACAACCTGTGACAGCCTCTGTGAGGCCCCTTGAAGGATGTCTGTGTCAGCTAGACTGTCAAGTATGGCTCCCAGTTTGCAGTCATTGCCAAACATGGTCTGCCATAGTCCACCTGTGTTTGCCTGTATCTCTGAGAAGTATATGCCAAACAGTAGGGATCCCAGGACTGAGTCCTGTGGGACACCAGTCGTGACTGGTTAAGAGTTGGACCTGGAGACCGTTAGTCATACAATGTGGGTTCTGTGTGTAAGCCCGTTGGCCACCCATCCTGCGATGTATGGGTGTATATACAGGCTAATGAGTTTATCAATAATACCAGAGTGGGGAATGGTGTCAAAAGCTTTGGCGAAGTCCAGGTTGTATGTGTGAACCACCCCTCCCCTCATCTAACGTCTTGGTGACTGTCTGTAAGATGTCAAAGAGGTTCAGTAGGCAGGAACTGCACTCAACCAAGCTGACCTGGGTTGGGTCAAGTGTTTGGAGGTTACCAATGTCTTTGTTAATGAGTGCCATGAGGATGCGCTCCATAGCTTTGCAGACCAGGCTAGTCAGGCTTATGGGGTGGTAGTTACCATGGTCAGTTGTGTTTCCACCTAGGTGGAGTGGAATAACCGTTGCCAAGCACCACTGTATGGGCATGTAGCCCGTGGGGAGGTTGAGGTTGAAAAGCTTAATTAGGTGGGGGGTCAGTTTGTCTTGTAGTGTTTGCAAGATGCAGTCTGGGACACCATCTGCCTCCACTGATGCTGTGTATTGCTGTTAGAGAGGGCCATTTCCACCTGTCTCTCTCTGATGTCTGGGATACCGTACTTATCGGGTACTGTTGTGGGCTCTTTAGGGAGTGAAGTTTGCACTGAACGTATTTGCAAGGATGTTGGCGATATCAGTAGGATCAGTATATTTTGTGCTATATTGCACCGGCATAGTGCAAATCTGTGTGTTACCACTTAGATCCTTGACATAGTCAAAGAAGGCTTTGTGGTTATCTTTCGAATCCTTGCCTATTTTCCTGTTGATGTTAGCCTTGGATAATTTCATGAGGGACCTACATTCCTTACCAATACTGGTCACGGATGTCTGCCCTTCTTGGGATTTGCTGTTTTTCTGGACTACTGTCCTACTTTGGTTGCATAGCCTGTTTACTGCAGGGGTCCACCAGACTGGTGTCCTTGTCTAGGAGGAGTGAGTCTTGGTTTACCAGTGATCCATACATCCTTGTAGGTGCTTATAGAGTGCATTTGTAAATCTGTCTGTATCTTGAGCAGTTTTCCCTTAGCGTGGGGGCTGAGAAACCCCCCCACCCCTGTCTCTAGTAGTGCGTATTTAGCTGTAGGAAAGGTATACACTGTCATTTCCGTGAGTGGGGGAGATGGTTGGGTGTGGAAACAATGAATAATTCATGGTCAGATCTAACCAGTGACTGGTTTACCTCAGCTGTGGTGCACCCTGTCACCCATATTTGTGATTACCATTTCTAGTATGTTTCCACCCCTCATTAGGGAGTTTACCATCTGATACAGGGCATACGAGGGGATAAAGTCCCGGAAGCACTGGGCCTGGAAGTGAGTACTTGAGTAGGTTTCCCAGTTAATGGTAGGGTAGTTGACATCTACCAATACCAGGGTGGGCAGTAGGACTGTCATTTTTTCCAGAGTCTCCAGGTAGGTGGGGTGATGGTCCTGGGTCATGGAGTGTGATCTGTAGCAGGCCACAGTTTGCATTGCAGCTGTGGCTGATGTTAGCTGCACATGGATGATCTCAGAGGTATCATGCTGCTCCCACTAACCTGGAGGTTTAGGTATCCTTGATGAATATGGATACACCCCCCTCCATGTCTGTGTCGGTCCATGTTCTGTGGCTGAAATGTGTAGTATGGGTTGTAGTCTGGTAGTGCCGGTGTGCTCTCAGGAACCTTAAAACAGGTCTCAAGTTACTGCACAGATGTTGACGTTGTCCACATTGAAGAGTGCTGTGAGTGCGTGCATGTTGTATTCACAACCCCTGGTGTTGAAGTAGCATAACCCTCATTGATTCTGCTATTGTGCTGTTTACGGAGGTGGGATTCACCTTTGAGACTTCCCTAAAAAAGGCACCATGGAGGCGCAAATAGCCTTGGCCTGTATTCCAAAGTCTAAGGCTGACACATAAGCCGGTATGGTAGTGTTGCATGCATGTATCCCATCTGTGCTTGTTTCTCATCTTTCCTGCAGGTAACCTACTGGTAAGTAATAGAAAGCCTTAAATTTATACAAGTCTTCTAGCATCCAAGATAGGCTTTTGGAGTGTTTAAGAATCAGTGTTCTGTATGTTCTTGCTGTACTTAACTGTTTTCTGACTACATGGTGATATTTCACTGTATATTGTGATCTGAAAGCTCAGTTTATTCACATATTATGGCTGTGATGGCCTTCACTTTAGAGGTTCACAGATAGGTAGTAGGCTATCTGCCCATGGGCAATTAGAAGCATAGCTACAGTGTGTTGGCTTTCTCCACACCATTGATGAAGTAACTGAGCCTCTGTCAAGCATAGCCAATGAAGTGATTCCAGGCAGAGTTGCCAGAAGCTGTTGAAGACTGGAGCGGTGGAGGGTGATAGGGGCATTTAGTGATCTAAAGAGGGCAAGTTAACGTGAAAAATCACCGCCATTCAATTTCCCCAACAGATCTTGCAGCTATAAAACTGGAGGGGTTCCCCCACCCCCTGGCTGTATGGTTCTGGGACACATGATCCCAGGGGTGTACATTCTGTTACCCATTCACACATCAAGGTTTCCCTTGAAGTGCGTCAGTGAGGGGCTATGCCTAATGCAGTTAGGAATGTAATTTATAGTCTCTCATTTCATTTGCTACATGTTTTTATTTCAAGAGAAAGTGAAGCTCAGTGGGTTCGGGTGCCTCCGCCCTTTGCTTAGCCTAGCGTACACGTAGAAATCATCTAAATAGGAAATGGGCGGAAGCAACGTTAATGTCAATAGTGTAATGGTTACAGCATTTGCATAGTATTTGTGCATTCGAGGTAGAAATCCCAATAAAGTCAGGGATGTATATCATGTTAAAAAGTATACCTTAACCACAGCTTGCATATATAGATCGTATTCATCAGTATAATAAACATTTGAAACACCCATATAAACCCACGTGTTCTGGAGATTAAAGTCAACAGAGAATGTAATGTAAGCACATAGTGAGATGTTACTTCACTGAAATGTATATATCCTCAGTAGTTAGCAGATGTGGCAGTGTTTGCACGCACAGGTTATATGTTTTAAAGTTTAACTGCTGCTTTAATGCCACAAACACTTTTAAACATGCTTACAACTGCTTAAATGTGCCTTATTCTGGAGTAAAAAAACATTTTTAAAGCATCACAGGTGTTGAACCCTGGACCATGCACACTATAGTCATGGGACTTACCACTAAGCCATCTGAGCTGCATACATATTTCATGGTCTTTAGACTACACCTTATACTATAGGCATTCCACAGTACTGACCACAAATGGGAGACACTATGTGTACATATGTACAGAACATTGTAATGTACTGTAGTTTGTGAATCAACATATACAAGTCTACATATGTATAACTGTTACAAATTAATACTAAATATATATATATATGCATGTCAGTGATGTCTGTGTGTATATATATATATATATATATATATATATATATATATATATATATATATATATATATATATACATACACACACAGTTACATCTATAGCTATATATATATATATATATATATATATATATATATATATATATATATATATATATATAAATAAAGATCTATGAACACACTGCGTGACACAGAAGCAATCCAAAGGAATTAAAGTGTACACAAAACACATGCAGCTCTGGTATTATAACTATTAATATTAACCTAATTCACCATAGAAGGGATGGTTGCTGTGTATGTGGAGATTGTGGTGGGGGAGGAATGATGGGTAATGAAATCATGCATCAAGGAGAGCCTGGATTGAATGTTCAGTAAGTGAACTGGAGGGGTATACATGCAGTATGGGGACAATATAAAAAGGACACAAAACAAGAACCATTCTCATCCATAATACACAGTCATGTCACTTTGCAACACCTAATTCCACAAACATATAAACAATAACATGCATCATACATATGTACACCAACTGACTGTCACATTTGTTTTCAGTAGTGAGGAATGCCTGTAGTAAAATGTATATTCTAAACACCATAACATTTGTACATATCTCAGATGCCTTAGTGGTAAAGTCCGTGACTGTGGTGTTCATGGTCCCGGGTTCAAGACCTGCAAGGGATGTCAAGTTATTTTGTGGGCCAGAATAAGGGCTGTTGGATGCAGGTGGATTAAAGCACTTTTAAGCAGTTGTAAGCAGGTTTGCATGATGGTAAGCTGCGCTTAAACACGGTTAAATGGATAAGCGCTTCACAGGTTTAACCTTTATCGAGCAGTCCACGGGCAAACCTGCTTACAACCGCTTAAATGTGTGGTATTCACACTTTCCCTACCAGTGCCTACTCAGAGAGGTAAAATAATAACCCCTTCCAGGATTAGAAACCGCAACCATATACACCATCCTCAGAGTAACATACCACTAAGCTACCTGAGATGTACCTATGCCAGTTGTGTATTCAGACAGGTTAAAACACAAAAGGGAGGATTGTGTGGAAATAGGACAAATTGCCATGTACTCAGTGAAAGGTGTATGCTATATATATATATATATATATATATATATATATATATATATATATATACACATACACACACACACACACACAGAGATACATGTCAATATATAGAGCTATACATATATATGTAGATATATAGATAGGTTAAAAACATCTACACATCTATGGAGGTACAGATAAACATATGCAATAATATGCAATAATATACATTATATATCTATATACATACACACACACACATATATACACACACATACATGTTTGTATACAACATCTGAAGTGTTCATATCAGAGTATAACATGGACCATAGCAATCACACATTCTGCCCCCCCCCCCATCAATATGAACATAACATATGAAGAGTATATGTCAATACACTATTACAAATATGTTCTATGGACAGTCACCAACATAACTACAATGACTGCAAATATCCATGACACAAATACACAGACAGCTTTCATTTAGCAAAACTTTATTACATTCCGATGTATTGCCAAAAGGATACAAGGACAAACAGTGCCTACATGCTATACAAGAAGCATTTAACAGTGCCTGAATGAATCAGCCTGCAATTACCATAGTATTAGTCCACTAAGGGATAGGTGTTCACATAGGGAAAGAACCCCCACCCACATATGGAAGATGCATAAAAGCAGTTCCTACACACCTGCTTCTGCTATGTACATCCACCAACATCTCCCCCACACCCAAACTAATAACAATACACACTGTCATACCATAACCAATTATTCACCCACTGTACATCTGCTGAAACCTTAACATACCTGGACACAGACACTAACATGGCCCTATATGAAATAGTTGCTGTTATACAATGGAACAGCTGCTGATGTTACAGGGTTTGTTTGCACTATTCCCGTTTCAGAGGGATGAAAAGTATTTACACCAGAAGTGTTACTGAGTACTGATTATCAGCACAGTATGATACACATTAACACCAAACTAAATATGTCTGGTAAGCACACTGTAAACCCCCTAACATTGTATGCATAGCTATGCAGCCTTGAGCTGGTCAAACATCCTGGCCAGACTGAAACATATGCAGAAGTATTAGGTAAAGACAAACCCTGCACAAGTAGCAATGTTCAGAAATATAACAGCAGTACTCACATTTAGACCAAATCCTCTAGGCATTACACACAATATATTAGTGTTTGTCTCCATACAGCTGTTGCAATAGATTTCAAACACTTCCAGGCTGTCTTCCTCACAAGTAAGGCAAAGGGACAACGTCCAAGTGGAGTACTCAGTTATACTCCACTGTTGCCATGGTATTGGCTAAGGCAGTAGCTGCACAGCTGATGTGCATGTAATTAACTACTTAGGAACACCAATTGGTTATCAGGATAGCACATGTTACTGATCTCTAACTATAAATGGATGCCTTGTCACACATTCAAACCATCTGCATCTACCTGTAGAACAGTACAAAATACTGAAGCACAAACCGAAAATGAGTAATATACCAGTCAATAACACCTCCAATTACTAAGAAGGTATGTATAACATTTAGTATGTCTGTCTATGTAGTACCTTTTCTGTAAGAATTACAGTGTAATCAAGGTATATAGTGGAAATAGCAATCCTGTAGTGATGTATTGTTGAGCAGTAGTAATGCTTGTAGTATTGTGTGTGTACTGCTGTAGGTCACAAGGCAAACTCCTCATACACCACAAGGGATGATATATATGGGCTTGGAACTCACCATTTCTCTTCCAGCCACAGTCAGTGTCAGGGGTGGTCCAACAAGCATGTGCTATATGTTGCTATATTGTAACAGTAGACATATGTACGGGTGTACAAGTAAGATGAACATGTCAAAGGTGGGCTTACTGGGCAAATACGGTTTGCATTGTGGGATATTGTACCAATAACTGTGTAATGTACAGTATTTTAAGCAGATCTGTATTCCATTTTACATAGAATTTCTGTTATGCAAACATTAGCTATGTCTAATGGCAATTACAATACTCAATAACAGGATACATACGACTTGTATTCATCTGACACTTTAGCAGCATGATAGCAAAGATAACGGGAAGAGCTAGGTAACTATCCATAACACAACACATGTAATATCTACCTCTCTAGTATTGTTTGCAAGCAATAACAGCTGTGCATGTGTACATGTTATGCAAATGTGCAGTGACCCTTGTTACAGGGCTGGGCCAAATGGCTATGTGCACACCTACATAGAGTGGATATTGAGAGTAGGGACACACTGGTTGAATTTTCAAAAGTTTGTGTAGTCTAACCTCTCACTGCCAACCTAACAGCCACTTGCAAATATTGTATGTAAGGTAGTGCACAGTGCTGGTAATGAAACAGGTTGCATATCATCTTTAACTCCAGTGTAACATCTGCAGTAGGAGTGTAATATGTAGGAGACTGCTGTCCATGTGTAATAGCTACTTCATAGGTGATGGCTTACACTATCTGATTATATCCTGATCATGCTGATAGTGGCAGCAGAGTCTACTGATACATGACTGTTTGGGGAGAGGGTGTCTGTGCCCAACAGAGCTCATGGTACTGGTGGATATGTGAGTATATACCCAGAAAAGGTAACAGACCTGTAGACACATCATCTGTAATCAACTATCAGGATGTGATGTGCTCCTCAGAGGAGGATTGCTGCTAAAGGTAGCTACTATGTTTCCGTAATAGCCAGTGTTGTCATGTCCATAACACAAGTAATTACTTGTGAGCACCACTGTCTAAAACATCTTCATAAGCAATAAGTACACTAAACACAGTACTTGTAGTACTGAATGCTCATACAGGCATGTCCACTAGTCAGCTACTGGTGTTTACTAATGTCAGCTTTGTGTATGTTGCCATCCTGGGGGAATGTAATCTCTATGCCATGTACACTGCAAAACCCACCTAACACCACACCCCACACATTGTCTGGGATGCAGCTACAGGAGTAAGCTGGAAGGCAGTCCAGTCTACAGCCATGACTGGACAGTCATGAGGTGTAGGTTAACACATGCATCTCATCATCACAACCAACACATACCCTTACCAGAACACAGTAAGGACACCCACACATACTACCAGAAATCACACACATTCACAGAGGCTTCTAAGTATCTGGCCAAGCAAGTGACCTCCAAAGCTGGCATAGACAGACAACAAAATACACAAACTGTATGACATAGTTTGCATAATTGTGCCACACCTCAGAACACATGGCCAGAAACATGCCCAACAGTACTCATTTGTGAATGCAAACTAGCACTATGTTACACACCAAGCTATATGAGGGCAAACATACTGTCAAGCTGCTTGTCTTGCCATGATTAACCACATACCCATTCACTCAGACCACCTTTTGAATTATACACATGGCCCTGGCATATTCCATGTTATTGTGCAGGACCTGTGATGCAGTAGCCTGGACTGCATGGAAACACACATGTAGGAACGGTCAGGTCTTGTAGCCCATGCAGGTATATCCAAAGACCTGGGTAGCATTATGCCATTGGCCAGAATGATACTGCAGTACAGGGACAAAAGGACTGTATTCCACAATTGTCTAATGTACTGGTGCAATGTAAAGTGTATCCAGTATCTCTCTGCCTGGGATAACATGGTTGACAGACCATGATGCTTTGCCAGACAAGGCCTGCACCTGTCACCCCTGGGAATTTGGATACTGGCTAGGGTTCAAGCTTCCCCTATAGTGCCTTCATCATGCAAAGTTCAAGTGGAAGTCCACTGCTGTAACGGACAGCCAAGCAAAAAACTGCGGGTCTCGCTACTCAATGATACATTTCAGAAACTCAGTATGTACTCACTTATGTCAATCCTTAACATGGAGAACATATCTGTGCAGTGACTGAGATATGGTTCAATGCTCTGTAAAGCACCCCTGCATGACCATGTTTTAACACGTACCTCACCTCTTGCCCATTAGCCTTTATTAGAACACACGAGCTGCAGGTGTGTCCATATTCCTGAAGGATATGTACACCCCCACGCTAGTTGCACTTGCATAACTTCAGATTCATTATGCTGAGCAACTACCTTTGTGCCAAATTGGAATCTAAATTGCACCTTGCGACAGATCACCCACCATGCCTCAGAATTCCCAACTGTCATATTATGCTGTAATGGGGAATATTAGGTTTGAGACAGAAAACCATAATAATGGCTACTCTCAACTATTCCATTATGAAATGGGAAGACCCCTCATGTACCAACACCTGCACTCAATGCATGTTGGATTTCATCAACCCCATTGACCTGGATCACAATAGTCGCACATACAGGGCTACCGGTATGCTACACATAGTCCGTCTCCAAAGCCAAAGTCATGCTTTTTAAGAGCAGAGTGGTGATGGTCATGGCACCCATGCAGATGGAAAATGCACGTGCAAATGTTGAATCCTATACAAATGAACTTTAAGCACTCAAGTGCAGTGATTGTGCCATTGAAACAGAACCAAGATTCAACCAAACACAAACAAGAAGGCAAACTGGTGGTACCCTGCCTTAAACTGTACCACAGAAGGTAGTAACTGTTGCAAGAGTGAACACACGAGTGGTGGTGATCCCTGGTCAGCCTCAGTAATATGCAGATGCACCATATAAAACCACACAAAGCTACTGTGAAACTAATCAGCCACATATTATGAGGCCAACCACAGAGCATTCTATAGCTGTGTCATGAATCGTATTGGCAACAAGACCTGCCGTGCTTCACAGCACTATGGCATGGGAAGTACTGCACCTACAGAAATAGCACCTGTTCATCCAGATAGGGTCTTGGAGAACCTAAACCCACTCCCACCTCCCCCCCAACAGGTACACATTTATATATTCATGTACACTACAGAGCCCCTGTAATAACTATGCAGGTACAAGCTGCACTCTCTAAAGCCATATATACAGCTTTCATGGGACCGGTCAACATCCCAGGGTGTATTCTACAGAAATGTCAGAACAATTTGCTCTCCACATACACATCATGTTCAATCATAGCTTCACGTCAGGCTGTGTACACACTGAATGGTGCACAGCAACAGTTATCACACCCCACAAGGGGGGAGACACCAATGATAATGGGAAATAGTGCACAACTACCCTGCTGTGTCTGGTCTGTAAGGCCATGAACCGTGATCAACTTATTTGATATAGTCAGTACAGATTTAGATGACAGTAAGGTTGATTCACACAGCATATAATGACCTTGCCAGATCTTAGGACACCATCACCCATACTGTGTTCCAGCCACACTCTGTATACTAGGTGTATATTCCTATGTCACAGGAGTGGTTGGCAACTGGACTGCTGGCAGAACCAACACTACAGAAGGTGTCTGACTAATACACGCACATCAAACCAGTGCCAGCTACAGTAATACAGGGTTAATTCTGGTACTCCCCCTCTGTTATCTATACCACACAGACTAACACAGAAGGCATCAGCCTATTGATGTTTGCAAATGACTATGAACTAGGAGCAATAGCTGACTCAATGTGTGCTGCAGTCAACATACAGAAGGGCCTTTGTGGAGCGATGTGTGGTGTGTGATGTATGTCCACACACTGACAGCTAAGTATTGCATTGTCATCCCCTATGTTAAAAACCATGTACCCATGAACTACCACCTAGGCAGCGGTCAACATAATGGAAATTGTGTGTATGGGATGCAGCTGGACAGCAGTCCTTCCTTTGATAGTTACTTCACCATACCAAACAGGTAGTCATACGTGGCACCCCTAATCATGACAGGATGCCATCCTTGAATATAGAGATCATTGTTAAGCCATACTCAACACTCAAGTGACCCATAATAGATCACATATCTCCTTTAAGGGTTATTGGCCATGTTCAGATGGCCTACACTGGCCTTCCCAATCCCTTGCTCCACTATGTAGCATGATGCCTACCCTGAATAAAGCCATGTCTAACCCAGAGATGTTGGACATGCTACACTTACACATCCTGATTTCAAATAAAACACATACTTCATGGACATCCACCTTTCTAGTACAAGGATCACAGCATGCCTGACGGATCTCTGTCCCATACACTTTACATACTTCTGCCATACTATGCATCCCTGTCCAGCGAAGCTGCACATTGCCCCTCTTTGTGACATGGTATGAGGACTTCATGGCAAATATATTAGTAACCCTGTGGATCAGTTCTGTGGCACTGCTTGAACTGGCAACTGAAACCTACCTGTCTGTTGGTTACAGCTAAGTAACTTTTCAGCCTAGGCTCATAAATGGCCCAGGGTATAAAGCCTACTAGTTCACTATGACCATACATGCTATAATTGATAACCAACCATCAGGCTAGCCATTGTCCCATGTGCTTCACATGTGCAACATGGGTAATGTATGGCAGGATGCTTAACAGCTGTACAGTCCATGTAGATGTATATGGCAAAACACATACATGTAAAACTTTCTGCGAGCAAGTCTGCAGGGTCACAGGTCATGTCCCTTAAGGCTGTGCACGACTATATATGTGACATATACACAGCATTAAGGTCTATCGCATTAATGTGAACACATCCAGGCATGTGCTGATAGGTAAAGACACCAGTACAGGCAAACAGACATGCCCACATCAAGACATCCACATGGAGTATGAGCAATGTCATCACTTGACACACACATATATGGTGATAACATTGTATTCACCAGTAAGTGTAAAATGTGTGCGAGTGTCATGTAGACTTGCAAAGACATATTTGTAATCTTAATACATGTGATACACATGTATGTTCAGCTGTACATCTGAGTTACTGTGACCGGTCTCCATCGTTGTGTCTTCCAGGTATGCTGCATGCCAGGCTGCCACCATACACCCGCTTAGAGGATGAGATCCTCATCCTATACCTCCTCGACAACCATGTAACACTCTTCAGTCATGTGCCACAGGACACCCAGTGCAAGGAACTCCGCAGGAGGGTAAATGTTGGCTGCTACAATCGCACCTATCAGCAGGTGCACAGACGCTGCATGGACTTCATAAGACGGGCGAAACAGCGTGCTAATGCAATCACCAGGGAACAAGGTGCAACAGATGGGGGGGCCACTCACCAAGCCCCCACTCACACATACCGAGGAGCTACTGGCCAACCATCCACAAGCTTTAGCTGGTATTGTGGAGGTGGGTGTCTCAACCACCGAGCCTGGAGTTGCCTGGTAAGTCACTACTGCACATATAGCACACCTATATTTCATATAGTTAGATGTGTTACTGTACACTATGTAATATAACATCATATGCAAGGCATGTATGCACACATGCCACATACTTTTTATTTATTTTATTTTACATTTGTTGACCGGGCTAGTCTAGCTGGAGATATTTCCATTTTCAGTAGAGGCCCGGGGAGAAAAGCTCCACATACTTAATAATAATATAGAAAAAAAAAGCAATAAGAGGCAATGCCACATACATTAGGAAGGAATTAACGTAACATTTTAAAGTAAACCATCGGGTTAAAAATGTGGAAGATAACATTTACATAACATTTGTTGGCAGAGTAGTAATGTAAAGGAAGAGAGAGAAGATGGGTTACAGGCTAATAGTAGAATATTAGTCAGGGTTACAGCAAGGGCATAACCATTGAAGTTTTAGGTGATTTTTAAGATTAAGTTTGAAGAGGGGAAAAGAGGAAATAGAGGTTAGGTTGGGTGGCAGCATGTTCCATTGCTTACCTGTGGTGGTGGAGAACAAGGAGTCACCAGCTAAGTTGTTAGATTTGGGTATATAAGCTAGGAGTTTATTAGAGGAGCATAGGGAATGAAGATTATTATAGGGTGTTATAAGATTGTTTAGTGTAGGTGTGTTGTTAGGAAGGTAGAAGATTTTGTGAGCAGTTGTTAGTTGAGAGAATAGCAGCGCATTTTGCAGTTCAAGCCAGTCTAGCTGATGTAGGTTAATGCAGTGATGGGTTCTGTAGGGCTTACCAGTTACAAACCTTGCAATACTGTTGTAGGCTTTGGTAAGTTTGTTGAGATTGTTTTGCTTTAAATTGGTGTAAATGGGAGAAGCATAGAGGAGGGTAGAGAGTAAATGAGAGTGGGCAACAGTAGTTCTTGCTTTTGGGGTGAGGAAGGGTCTTATCCTATACAAGGAGCCTAATTTTCTGTTAACGGACTTAATGGTGTTATTAATATACTACAGTATGCTACTCTATCTATGCACAGATATGCATTCTCCATAGTATAGTCTATTGTACTGGCTTGTGCGCTAACATGGACATTGCACCCTGTAGCTATCACACAGGTGTGGATAATGATGTTACTGCTGTGACACTCCTATTTAGGTACATCTGGCATTTCACAGTGACACCAGCCTGTTGCAGGTGAGATTATTTACCAGGCTTGATCATGCACAGATCATATTAATTGCATGCTATCTACTATGTGGCCATTTAACACATGTACACATAATGTATAGTGATCCTGCTAATATACACTGGTCAGACCTGCAATGCATCACAGTGGGTACCCATGTGGAATGATTGAAGACTATATGAAATGCCTACACTAAACCTTACATACTGTCATTGCCAGATGTGTGGACAGCTGTGAATACAATGGTGGAGGTGTGGTTCACTGTAGGGACAGGTACTATAGATCAGCATTACACATGTGGGGAATACAGACAGTACTATACAGATGGCATGTGTGCACACACTCTAAATGTGTTGGATCTGGAGTATGACCAGCCCGCAGGATTCACCCTTGTGGATTATACCCATGTTATGAATGTCACAATGTCATGTGCTATCTGACATGTCCATGACCTGTAGTGGGCTGACTGCAACACTGCTCAACTACCCTGCAAAACATGATATCTCACAACCCAAACATACCACCCTTTGTCTGCATAACCCTGTCCTCAATGGAGCATATGACATCTATGGGTGTATGTCATATGAGATAACACTGATATGTGACAGATGCCCATCACAACCATTGGACAAAACATGTGTACACATGGCCATGGAGGATGGCCAGAGCCATGAAGCAATACACAGTAGGTGATGTACATGTGAGTACATCTTGTTGTACATTGGCTCGACACAATACAACTATGGCCTTTGTGTAATGATGATATTGCAGATGTGAAACACTAAGCATCATACAAGGCCTGTGCACAGCTTGTGTAGGCATGACATCAAAACCACATATGTCTTGAACATCTTGTGTGTCACAACATGAAAGTATTCACCTGTGCAGTATCCAAATACATACATGTGTTGCACAACATGCACATAAAACCACAGCAGGCCACAGATACAGTACATTCACCTTGCTGGTGTCAGACATCACTGTCATGCTTGCTCCTCATGTGTGCGAGGTACACAGATGGCATGTGGGACATGGAGTACTGCTAAGTTAGCCATGTCTGGGCATAGTTGCCAGGCATCGGTAATATGGTTGCAGATGTGCAGGGGTGTCATCTGTATACCCTACAGTGACCTGTGTCACACATTCCACATTAGGGATTAGTGTGTATATACCTCAGTGACATGGGTCACATTCCACATTAGATACGTATTGTATCTGAACACAGTCATGGCTATGACCTGGGTTTGTAACTCGCACTGTATAGCAATAGTGAAGCCACATGATGCCCTGCAATGACTATGCACATCATATTTGTAGGGTGGACTGACATTGCGTCAGCTGAAGGTCCATGTTAGTATAACATGTCCCTGCATTGGGACACCATTACCTTACTGTATATTTGAAAGGACACCATTGTGGTACACATGTATATGCATGTCATTCAACACGTCAGCAGAATATGTCATACATGTTACTGGCAAGTGCATATGTCACACATCAGGCTGGTGTACTGTTAACCTGTGCTGGTCTGTGGCATCATTGCAAAGTAGGGACAGCCATGTCAAATGTGTGTACAGCAACATGCACACTGTCTGTAGACTCAGCTCAGGGGTAGGCAGAATAATGTTGAACAGACATGCACTGCTTTGAGGGAGATATGCAAGCTAGGGCCCATGCAAACATAGTATTCACTCCACATACCCTTCTGCATATGTCCTCCTCACACATAGGGGCAGTGGTCAACACAAAGCATCAGTGGCAGATGTACAAAGGGCAGCAAAGGTCTGTTAACATGTGGGGTATGTTCCACAAAACATGGCAGTCCGGTGCATAGTGCATGCATTGTGTTGCAGGTATAGCTACTAACACAAATGGTGCAATACAGGGATGTATGCCAACTACTACTATAAATGTGTAAGGTGCATGCCTTCTGCTATAACACATGCATGCTGTTGTGTGCAACTCAGGGATGTATAACTATCACTATAATTGTCTAAGCTGAATGCCTTCTGCCATATCACATGTATGTTGGATGCCGTTGGGTGCCATAGCATGTCTGTCTCTGTGTTGTACATGCGTGTCTGTGCACGCGTGTCTGTGTGCCTGTGTGCGTGTACTCAGGACAGACTGGAACAGACCACCACAATAAATGGATAAAATCAAAAAGTCTTTCGCTTTCAGATCCTTAATACAATAATGCCTATGTGCGTGTGTGCATGCCTGTGTGTGCATGTGTCTGTCTGCGTGTGTGTGTGTGTGTGTGTGTCTGCTGTATAACTTGTAATGTACAGTTCTTGTCTGCCCCCACAGGTGTTGATGTAGGTGCGTTGCCCTCCTGCGGTCCACCTGATGTTAGTGTCCCCACAAGACTCTAGCAGCGATGATGAAAGTATGATTGAGGCACAGGCAGGGTTGTCAGAGGCTGAATCTGTGCCATTGGTTGCCATTCCACCTGTATCCCCCTCATCCCCACACACAGTTCTCCTGCCTACACATACCCCATCACCAGTGGCCATAGAGGAAGGACAGTTGGCAGATGGTAGCATGGAACAGGGAAGTGTGGAGACTATGGAAGGTGTGCCTGCACACCATGATCCCAGCCAACTGACTGGTGATGTCCCACACAGGCATGTGTCCAGTGCTGTTCATAGGAGGACTACTGGCCAACATGCCCCTGCAAGACAAAGTACATCAGCTGGTGTCACCAAACACATAATGGAGCCACGGGCATGTGCTGAACAGCACAACAGAGAAGGTCTGAGGCTTCAGAGGGATGCTGTCCGTTCTTTAAATGGTCAACACCCAGGCAATTGCAAATGCTCACCATCATCTTGCAGATGTCTTGGAGAGACGATTGGGTGAGATGGTGGGAGTCCTTGACCATGGCATGTCAATCCTCAAGCGTGGAATGTCTGTGCTGGAACATCTGTGGGAGTGAGGCATCGGGCATGTGGATGTAGGCTAGCTACATCACCTGTTGAAGGTCTACGTGAACATGCTACTTCAACATGCCCACTCCCATAGTGGCTGTAGTGCATCTGGTGCTGTGCTGTCCACACCAGGACACAGCAGGCCACGTGCATGTGGTCCTGGATGGTCCCAACAGGGACATGGTTCCAGTGGACATGTGTCATCAACAGTACCCAATCTGGACCTCTGCCTGGTCGTGCCTGTGCAAACCCCTGGCAGGTGCAGGTAATGTGGCCGGACACGGTGAACTGTGGAACCTGCTCTGTACATTCTGCAGCCATCAATATTACCCCAGTGTAGGCCAGTCACATGCCAGACCTGTGTGCATACATACACACACACACACACACACACACACACACACACACACACACACACACACCAAAAACAAATGTAGGGCACCTCAACACACACGCATAACATCCACACATGCCCAATGATATCAAAGGCCCTAACCCACACACGATATCATCCAATGGTGCAGCCTAGGCCTCTGGCAAACATCACTTTGTGCATATGATGATGCCTGTGCTGCGTCCCTGTCATCCACATCATTGGTGCAGGGACATGCTCATATGGTCTGATGCACAGGGTGAACATACTAGGAAGACAATTGTAGATTAATATTGTTGAGTAGTGTTTGACAGGCAATGGACATACCATGTAGTACAGTTTTAGAATGCATTTGGTATGTTTGACAGTATGCATCATGTGTAACAGTAATTGCATGCTGACCTTGATGTTCTGCCTTCCTCTTTTAGGTGTAATTGCATGTGCTGGGGGATGTCAGTGTTTGCAGTTAGTGTCCCATATGTAAATGTTGACTACTCACAGGTCTGTATGACAATACCTGCATGCACTTTGTAGCTTCCACATCGCAGTTTTAATCTCCCAAGTTTCAATTATGTTTACTGATCTAATGATCCAAGAGCATGACAGCTGTGTAGTAAGCTACTGTGTTCAGAGCAATCACATCCATAGTGGGAGACATCACAGGTATAGTTACCTGAAGCAGGGAGGATGTAAAAGACTCGTATAGCAGATGACAAGGGTAAAGGCCAGTGGAAAAAGTGGCTTCTCGCTGGAAAGCAGTAATACCCGCTCACATGACAGGATGTCAACACAGACACACCCACACACGGAGAGATTCACAGACAGTAACACACACACACAGTTGCCAGTGTTGGGATGAGAACCCCTGCCTATGTGCAAATCATCATTATAGTACTACGCAATTACAAGATGTGCCACAGAGATTACACATGTACAGGTTTTCAGAATGGCCTAAGATAGAGGACATCAACAGGGATACTAGATTGCAGTGAGTGAATGTGGGGTGGGGGGTTCATCAGTCGGCTATGTAATAACAAGCCTTACCCCAGGGTGTACATGTTTACAGGTGGTTAGAATGCCCTTCTAAGATTGAGGACATCAAGAGGGATACTAGATTGCATTGAGTGGATGGGGGAGGGGGCCTTAACATTTCACTATGGTAAAATACAGCCTCACCCCAGGGACAGGACAGCCATACATATATACACACAGTGACATTCACAAAGATATACACCTATGTCACACACATACAGACACTTGACATGTGTGAGATTTAACCACCTGCCTATGCCTTTCTTTCTACACTTCACTCTGTACTGATGTCTACCCACAGTGTTCAGGAGAGAAAAACATTTGGGATGTATTCCCCACCATACGTGACATATATGGGGACACACACATACCCACATGTGCCAGTACTGTAAATCAAACACCTGCCTATCTCATGATAGGTATTACAGAGTTACAACACTATCACACGTGCTACAAAGTGTACTATTTCCTTTGACACCAGTGCTGATATATGCACAAGGGAGTTGTTACTGTTACAGGTGTTGAGGTTTGCCTTCAGTGCCACCCTTACTGCATTCTATGTTGTGCGTCTTCCACTTCAATTAACAGAACCATGGTGTAGCAGTTACACAGGTTATTGTAGGAATGGTTGTAACACACCTGTGAGCTGTCCTCCATAATCATTCATCTGCAAAGTAGCCCCACCACTTAGTAGTAAAGTCCAAACATCTGTCCATACCTAAAGTACAGCTTATTGTACTTTGAGCATATCACCATATACAGTTGGCAATGTTGAGGCTGCATTGCAACAGCATGATGTACTAAGACAACAGTAAACCTTCAAACATCAGACACTGCACACGCATGGAATCTAAACACACATCAATACATGTACACATATGCAGTCTCCATCAGTAAGTAGACTAGCAGGTCAAGAGGATACATTCCACACCTTCCCCACACCATGTGTGAAACCTAGCCTAGCATTACACCATAATGGCTGTTGTATTCATGTACTGGTAGGTACCCACTGTCACCTTGTGCAATCTGAGTCAGTGCATCTGAACAAGCCTTTTGTTTCTAAGTCTATGAGCATGCCCAGTATAACCTTGTGTGTAGAAATAGCATATCAATCCCAACATCCCCCCTGTATGAGCATGCCCACTGTCACCATGTGTAATTGTGACATATAATTTCTATCTAGTCTAGCCTGTCAGAGTTTGTATTACTGATTTCACATCTTCCATACCAAACGCTTTCATAAATTTCTTTAGAAATATACCATCTTTTGTTACATTTCCCTTTTAGGCCCCCCAGATACATACTCACTATTGCAAATCACATTCCAATCCCCACCCACACATAAAATTCCCTGATTTCTACTAAAATTTTCATAAGCTCCAAACTAGTAATTTTTGGAGAGAGATGAATACATGCCAGCTTAATCCTCCTCCCTTGCCAACATCCCCCTACTACCAGAAATCTACCATAGTCTTTTCCCTCTTCTATAATTATTGCAGCCTCGCTAGCAATTAGTATAATTACACCCCTTTTTCCTTTGTCCCCTATATTCTGCTGAATATCTATCCTGAAATCCTCTGTCAAATTCACATGCTCATTCCTGCAGCACTATTGGTGCTCTGTATTTCTTAATACAATTCAATACTTTCATTTTTATCTATACATGTACGGACATTTATGTGCCAAAATAATACAAATAGTGCAGCCATTACAATAAAATCTGTTCCCACCTATTATACATGGCAGTGTTTTATTTTTAAATTTCTAACATCCACGTTAGATGCACACACTGTTTAGCATGCTGATCTTTTATATAGTAGTTTTTCTCTCTAGAACTATGTACATCTTCAAAAACTAACCATCCATACAGGAACAATTACCCCCAAAATGACAGCTGCACCCAGAGATATTACTAAACCTAACATTAAAGTTTCACATGCTACAGCCTGTGCTCCCTCTTACACAGACTGCTGTTTGTGCTTTTCTTTGTTCCCCTCCCAGAAGGAGAAAATGCTTGAATGCCTTCAGAAAACCAACTTTTAACGGTCAAGATTAATTGCTTGCAAATGTACACCGCTCATCTTCATGTAAAAGTAGTAAGCAATGAATCTTTGTACATTTCACTCAGAACAGAATATGCAGCTGCCTTGGCAGCAAGCTTTTTGACTCCCACTAAACATTTGCTAATGAAAAATACAAGCTAATATTTTAAGATGCAAGAAATTTGGTATTTTTCATGACTTTCATTATTTTCAAGCCTTCTTCTTCTTCTTTCGGCTTTTTCCCGGTTAGGGGTCGCCACAGCGGATCACCTTGTCCGCACATTGAATGGCAGTGGAGTTTTACGGTGTCGAGTTGCCAGCCCGGCGCCCAACCTTCCACAGGAGGCACACTCACATGCACACCTAGGGCCAATTTAGAGTGTCCAATCCACCTGCAGCATGTCTTTGGGATGTGGGAGAAAAGCACCGGAGGAAACCCACGCGACCACAGGGAGGACATGCAGACTCCGCACAGAAGGCACCCCAGCCGAGGATCGAACCAGAGAACCTCTTGCTGTGAGGCATTCATTATTTTCAAGCCTACTTTCTTAAAAAAAAAAACTTTATAAGCTTTAGCCAAGAGTTTTAATCCAAGACATTCACCCTTATAGAATTAAGATATTTTCTGTTTTTACATATAATCAGTGCACTTTTACACCCCACCTCAGCAGCCCAAGATCACAGCATATTAACATTCCACTTGCTTTGGCCAGCCTTTCATCTTTTGCTATACTCTAAAGCCTATATTTCTTACAAGTGAAAAAGTACTTGTTTACTTTAATTCACTGAAGGGACTCCGCCATATTTAATATATCTGACTACACACTGCACAAAACTGCTTTACTGTATATGTTAATCACAAAATGTTTTATACAAATACTTAAAAACTGTTTTACTTATATACTTTTCCCCCTTTTAGTGTCATTCTAAACATTAATGACAAAGGGGTATATGCTTTACAGTCAACCCACAAGTTTAACCAAATCAACAAAAGTCCAGTCTTTCTCAGCTGCATTTTCTTGCAAACCCATATTTCACGAATGTGACAGTTTCCCATTTCTTCACTGCTTTCAGTGTTGTTGGTCTAATTCCTGTTCATCTCCATATCATAACACTAGACTCTGGTTCAAGTCCAAGGTACTCCCAAATCTTCTAGTAAACTCCTGTGCTTTTTTCTGTCTCTCAAGCATTTTCCATTGTAAGATTGGAAAAGATTTCACTGGAGAAGTTCATCTATGAGCTTTATTTTCAGAAAAATGAGAACCAGAGACCCCTTCTTTTGCCAGCTCATTTTTTTAATATATTAAAAAAAAGGAGTTCATCTCCTCCTTAGCCTTTTCTGCATCATAAATGTCTTTGATCTTCCAAGAAAAAAATATTCTTGGGGCATCTGGATACAGAACCTTAAATCTCACACCTGTCTCTCTACATTTGACTGCTGGTATAAATCTGCCTCCCTCCTTCCTGGTGTAAAGTGAATAATTTGTCACTAACATTCTGCAGTCTCCAAATTATAATACTTTTTCCTTCTGACAGTTTTGTCAGGATCAACTCTTTCTGCTGGTATGACTGCATCTTTACTAATACATGCCTTGGCTACTTTCTCATGGCTAGGTTTGGCACATACACTCTGTGTAATCTTTCAATTAACAAATCCTGCTGTGGAATACCACTCTAGTTGCTTATTTAAGTGTTCATAAAATTAATATAGTCTAAACCCTCTAATTTCTCTGGTACAGCAGAAAATTTCAGTTTTTCTCTGCCTGCACAGACCTTTATCTTTACCACTTTTTGAAACAGCTCTTCTTGAGAAGTCTCAGCCAGCCTTTTCTTCATTTCAGCCTCTGAAGTTTGTAGCGTTATCAATATATCTGAATAGTTGAAGCTTTTTCTATTTTCCCCACCTTTTATTTAATATGCAGCTTCAATGTTTAATTGCCTTTCTGAGTAGAAAAAAAGATGAAGCTTGAATAGCTTCTTGCTGAACAGATGCAAGATTCTTCCTAGCCAGTATTTTCTCTTGATGTTTTATGATGGATTTTCTCTCAGGTTCTCTAAATTTCTTTTTTCTTTGATGGCATCTAGGCAGTGTACATACTAGCCAGTATCCAAATTTTACTCAAGCGGACAAAAAAAAACAAATCTCGCTGGTTCTTATTTCTTAGTTTCTTTTTTCACACTGGGAGAGCTGAAATTAAGATGTAGATCAGTGTGAAGCTATCTTGGAAATCTTTCTAAGAGTAATGTGGTCTTTATCTCATTTCCTGTCCAAGTATTCTTCCATCATCTCTCTTACCTACATGCACAGACTATATGTACGCTAACTAAAGTGAACAGTAAATGGCTAATCACTGACAAGACATCGGATCACTTCAGTGAGTTTCAAACATGCCTTAAGAACTGTGTATAGTGTTAAAATGCACTTTGTATTTCTGCTCATGCTATTATTTGCAAGGTTTTTTCCAACTGTATTACAAAGAATGTGCAGAGTAAAACGGGCTCAAATAGTGTTCCATGTTTAAGAAATACCAAGTAGCTGCTGTTTAGAATTTCCATAACAATAAATCCCCAAATAAACCAATACAAGGTCAGTAAACAAAAATTAAATTAAAGGATTATCTCCAATGCATACTGTATTTGCCCCATCCCCCTGTAATGAACTGTACAGAAAATAACTGCACAAGAAACATTTTAATGAAAGATATTAAAGACATTTAATAAATCTTTGAAGGAAAAATAGTTATGCACTTAAGGAATAAATTTAAGTAAGCAGTGTTTCAACATTGACACAGCTATTTCTCAATGCAAAGCATCTTAGTTTCTGTACTATCAATGGGACTCATTATCCTTGGCAGAGACAATAAGTTTTTTTGTTTGCTATTGGCTGTACTATCCACAGAATATGCAGCACCAATTGACAAAGTATTGCAAAACAAAATATGTGTGAATAAAACAGAGTACAGTAGATTTTTTATCAGTTTAAAAAACTATCTTCATGTCGCACAAACTGCAAATGAAAGTGAAAAGCAAGATTTGCATCTTGCACAGTTTCTCAGCAGTCCAATCAGGTTTCAGATCTTTCCAAGCAAAAGATAAAAACTGTTACTGTACAGCATAAACATACAAGGCATTTTTTTTTTTTTTTTTTTTTAATGGCCACCTACTGAATTTCAAAACGTCACACAAGTGCATTAGGTACCTTTTTAGTCTTGAGTGGGAGGTATTCATGATGCACCAAAATATACATTTTTCATTTTATTACTAATCATACTTGCCTACTTTTATCCATACTTCCATCAAGAACAGAAGACAAGACCAAAGAATGGAATTGCTAGCTTGCAAAAGAAGAATGCAATCTGGAACGGTGTTTATCGGTTTAAATGTAAACGATAAAGATACCACTGTCTCACTTCAGTTATGAATAAGAAATGATCATGGTGTGAAATGAATAGACTTGCTAACACTGGGGATGTGGAAGTTAAATTACTATGGCAATACTGGGGCTTTAGTTACTTTTAATGGAATCTTGACAAAGTTCTCAATGAAAATCGCTCACTCACCATCCACTCAAAGGGGGGATGGTCGTACCGATCTGGCCCTGTTGTAAAATAAAATTTGTTGTGGTATAAACTAGGTGTGTATCCAATGGGATAGTTTTATTTAAAAGCAGGTTAAAGGTTTTATTTATTAAACACAATTTAAAGTAACATTGTTTAATGATTACTATGTGGAAAGATCAGAAGAGTTGAGGGTACTGATGCACGTTTCTGTTGTATCGGGTCGTTGCTTCCATTGCACTGTGCGTACTGTTGCCCTTCACTGATTTAGTGGTCAGGCTGGAGGATCTAATTCATACAATCAGTTTAGCCCTCAACTTAGCTCTCTAATCGGTGTGGTGTGCCATTCCACTTTCCAGGTTTTTTGCTTAAAGTAGCTTTTTGGTGTCCATATTTAGTATTGCCGTCTCTAGTGCCACTTGACTTAAGCCAGTAAAATAAAATCAGTCAAAAGGAAAAAGTGCAAGCTGGGAAGGTCCCAGTTAGCTTAAAGGTCCCAGCTTGAAAAATCTCAGTGTAAGAAATACTCAAGGCTTGTTTTTTTCTTAATAGAGTATTCCTTCTTTATTGGAAGTTGCTAGTGCTTTACAGTGCTAGTTTCCTAGGTGCAACTACAGCTTTATTTACTGTGTTTAGAGGGGGTGTGACCAGGGTCATCCTCCATTGTTTGTGGGTGTTTTGGGGGCATCAGCCTTTATTGCATCGTTTATGACATGTTGGGGATGCCCTGGACAGCCCTTGTATAATCACATTGTTCAAAAAAGATAACATTTTAAACTTAAAAAACATAGGTTAAATATATTCTGCATTTCAAATATAAATCTAAAGGCATCCATTTATTATTACCAGTTGTTAAATAGTGCCTGATCATGTTAAAGGCTTAAAAGTTTGGATCCTGTGGGAGGGAATGTGGGTACCTGTGTCTGTCATTTGCTCTCACTATATTCATATTACTACTGAACATTTTTGTTAGCACTGTTAAAGCACAAAGAAAACCATCTTGTCAGTATGAAATGTATTGACATGATCTAAGTTATAACCTTAACTTATCATGCAGAGGCTAGGCATAAATATTAAATAGGGAGCACTGGATTGGGATGGAGCTTTCAGGAGCATCATCAGGAATGCTTCCATTTAATGTAGGTGCACATAACTGGATTTATATTACTTAACTGATCATTAGAGGGGTACTGTAGTGGGGAGTGTCCGATAAAACTGAAGGTTAAGTGGAATGAGCCATGTGTGTGCGTCAGCCGAACATGTTTTTGTGAAACTGGAGTGTGTGGGGTTTAGCGACAAAAATTAGAAATTAAAGTAACCTTAATCAAAGGAGCTGTAGAATTATGTCATATAGTGATTTAAGTATTATGCTGCTACTGCTCCACTGAATGTGTGATTATGTGCCTTAGGAAACATGGGCTTGAGGTGCGGTGTGCGAGTTAAAAGTATCGGAGCTTGGCACTAGATCCCAAGATCCCGATCTTCTGAGGGGAGTTTTGAAATTAAAACTAGTCTTATAGTCAAATAGATGGGAAAACAGGTAAATAAAACTGGTGGACATAGTGGGGAAGTGGGTGGATTCATGCTGGGGGGTGGCTGGGTGAAATTGAAGCGAATCAGGTGATATGGGGACTGAGTAGAAAGGATCATTGTTGGGTGCTTACAGAAATAACTTTATACAAACCTAAGGGGCTGGGGAAGCTAAGCATCCAAGTGCTCCGGATTATGTGGAACGCTCCGTATTTAATGATGAGCGAAACCACTGTTCCACACTCAACAGCTGTGGCTCCACTACATGGATTCTGATTGGTTTGTGTACCGCAATTACTGCCAATCGGCATTGCAGTATGCATTAAGACAGCAGTTGAAAAAGCATGGCATCAGCAGCCCTCTACCAAGTGACTCAGTAGATGGCGTAATGTAACTATTAGGTTGCAAGGCAAAGACAAGAGGAATAAAGATAGTTGTCACGGATACCCTTCATTAGGGATGCCAACAACAACCTGCACACCAGTCCACAGGACAAAGGCAAATGGAAGGAATACTAACAGCTCTTTCTGAATGAAGAAAACCCCACAGAAGCTGCACTGCCACAGACTCAGACTACAGGGAAAGAACTACAGAGACTGACTGGAATCAGAAATACGAAGCTAATGGATGAAAACCACTGTGAGGCACATTAAGCAGCAAAGGTAGAGAAGAGCATGAGAGCCACAGGGGGTGGTGGTTTGCAACTGATTAACCAGTGCCTACCTATTCTGAACATATACAACGGGATCACTTCAGACAGAGGGTGACTGCACAAGGCACGGCGCTATTACAAAAGAGAGCTAGGCAAAGTAGACAGATTCATAGCTACCACTAGCTGTGGAGGAAAATGTCACAGCTCACGCGCACCGCTGACTGGCATTTGCTTAGTGTCCAAAGCCAATAAGAATTTCAAGACAAGAAATTATACAGAATACACCAAGAAAGTCACATTACTATGAGAATTCTAATAATTCATTGGAATCAGAGAAGTTTACTACTTCATATGGATAAAATTTCTCAGGTGCTCTGGACACCAGGTGAAGCCAAACACTTGATCCTTTTCTACAAGGGTTTAGGGTTCATTCAGAAAACACCTTTAAGTCATAAAAACTGTAAATGATGCTTGTCCATTTGCAGTGTGGTGTAACTAAGCAGTTTGCAGTAAAAGCAATTACTGATACATTTACTGATTACAAAGTGTTTGAATATCTTGCATTGGCATTCCCCTTCCACTGGAAAGGAGGGAAGCTTTCCAGCAGAAAATGCAGCAAGATTTGGACTAACTTTCCAAGATAATGATCAGGCATTTCTTTTAGTAGCATTCGCTAATCTAATAGTAAGATGACGTTTACACAGGTGGCATCCAGTATGATTTTTTTTTTTTTGGTTGGGAGGAGGCCCTGCTGTTCTAATCAATACAATGCCACTATCAGTCAGATGACCACTAATAGGAATCACTGCTGAGTCAATTTAATGCCACTCTCGGAAAGCCAACCACTGCCAAGCAATAATTGTTGACTAATTCTACTTACTTTTAGTCTAGTTGCTGTTTAATGAACAATTTACGTTTAGTCTAGTTGTTTAACAATGAACAATTTACAGCAGTAAAGAAACGACTATCGTATCATTTTATCTGTCTATATTCTATAATGTACTTACAGCAGACTGCAGCATAACTACTCTACAGAACACTCATTACTGATGTATTTGTAATATTTTTTCCTGTGGTCGAGTCATGGCTGAAATGGATCCATTTCATTTAGTGCACTTAATCTGGTTAACAAGCACAAAATAAAGTAAAATACTATAAAACTATTACCCTGAACCAGGCCACAGGAAAAATAAAACAAAGATGTCTTAGTATATGCCCAAATGCATCTCCTTACTGCATAATCCCAACACAAACTATCTTTCAAATCTACACGAAACACAATGCCGTGTCACTTATTACATGGTCACAGCAAAACCCAGTCAAAACCATAGAGTACACTAAGAACACTGTAGCATATTGGAGAGGATAATGCAGAGGATACCACAGTGTACTACCTAAGGGATATGTACTCCACAGATGATCATAATACAGTTCCAGACTGTTCTGACAGACAGGAGTAGCTTGGGAGAGAAAGTGGGAAATTCTACTACAAGGCTTTAGAAATACAAAGGAGTAGGTAGACACTGCACCTTTAGATTCAATCTGGCTTCATGCTTATGGCCTACAGATTTTCAAGCAGCTTATTTGTCAAACTGACAGATGTGTTCGGATTGGTGACTTGTGCATGTTGACGACCTACAGAGCATATGAAGAGTACACTTATTCTGTAGGCTCCATAATCTAGGACAGTGCTGTGTAATACAGTCATCATTTTCCATTACTGACATTTATATTTACTATCAGATTTCATGATTTGTGCTGTCTTCCCCAGTGCTAAGTTCTAGTCATTTAATTTTGGTGGATAGGATCAGACACAGCCTTACGGGACAGAGGTTATTTCTATGCAGTCCGTATGAAACAGGATAAGAAAACTCTCATAGCCTTTTTAAAGGAGTTCCGTTTTTTAACCTTAAAAATTTTCTACTACGGAATAGTACCTACTTAACTTTTATATTCAATAATGGATCTTAATCATTGAGGTATACAGTGTAGAGCGACCTCACTGGAGCAACTGGATATTGCTACTTACACTTCCGAAATTAGACAGGCTACAGAATGAGACTTTCAGACACAGATAGATACACTGATCAGAGCTGAAATGGTGGTCTACCACTGTCCATTGATATTTAATCACTGCATCTTTTTAGATGAGCTGGCCATTTGGTGACCATAATTTGTCTGCTTTCTGCCCAGTCTTAGAATGCTACATTTACTACCATTACCACTGCACATGGTGATGTATTTTTGTAACCCACCTTGCAAAAAAGTTTGTAATCAGCATATTTAGTTACCTAAAGCCAATTTCTCACTTTTATATTTGAAAATAACTGTCCAAAATGAAGAGGTCTTAGTACAAAGCTCTGTGGGACACTAGTGGTAACCATCAAAGCAGAGAGGTACTCCCCCTATCCTGACTTGTGCCCAGTTGTTTATCCATACACAAGGCTAGACCATGAAGGATTTTAATGGGTTGAACATTCCCTTAAGATGGTATAAAATAAAGGTCAAGAAGAGCAGTATGCACTGTTAATCATTCTAGTGTCATTGATACCTCCTTATAAAATGCCAAAGTCAGCATATCCACTTAAATCCACGGTGTTCTGTATTCAACAGGATTAGGTTAGGGTCCCCTGTGTCATTAACCTGGATAAATTCTGTTATGACTCTCTATGATTTGGTAAAAAAAAAGAAAATACTGGTCATGATGAAGGTTCAAACCATTTGCACCTGATGTGACCCTCTTCCCTTATGAAATACTATGAGTACAGCCCATTGCCATATGTGTTGACGTGCTAACTTTTTTTTTAACATGACTAACAGGATTTAAGGTTGTCCGGATTCTGACTAGGCAATCACTAGGCAGGTTGTTGGTTCCCATTGTTATAAGTAAAATTAAAGCTCACGTTCGGTCTCCCTTGTTTCTTACTGCATTCTGAAATATATGTACATATATTTGATATTGTACTCAACTTCTTGATTTTGTCAAATTGTACTGTTTACATATAATTTTCTTAATTGTGTTGTGGAGCTTTTCTCCCTGGGCCTCCACTGAAAAAGGGCATTTGCTCAATAGGACTAGCTCGGTTAACAAATGTCAAATACATCAATACATCTTTGCCTGCTGCAAAGTCTGTATGATTTTTATGAGAACATTAACATGTCCAGTGCCTGAGCAACCATGGCATTGTTTGCTGATAAACTGTTATAGTCACAACCTTCCTCTTTGAATGTTTGCTGATAACATGTTACGTTCACAATATTTCCCTTTGAAGCTTCTGATACAATTAAAGAACACCATATTACTGCATTCAGACTTGCCTTTTTAGTTATGAGCCACTCTGTGTAGCAAACTCCTGAATATTAGTGCTGAACAAACATGCATCACACTCCTTTCATAGGATCATAGGTAATTTCGATTCAAACACTCTGCAGACCACTACAAGCCTAGCAAATAAAAAAAACACATTCATTAACTCCTCCAACCTCTGGGAAGACAACACAATAGACCAGTCTAGAATGTGAGGTGGCTTCCGCAATTATCTAGGCTTACCTTGAAGGTGATAAGGACACTACCCTATTTGGCATGTAGAAGTTTGTTCCAGAAGTTGGGGCTAAGTTTGCGACTCCCACCCAATATCAAAGCACTCAATGACTGTAGTTTGAGCAGTGATTGTGTTTTGAGCAGATGTATTTGGATCACTGGGGACAGCAACTCAGCCTGCTTTTATAAGTTTATAATTTACTGTATCGTAGCTCCCACAGGTAATGTCTAGAAAGTATGATTTATGAATGAAATTGATTTTACTCCGATTAAAACACTACAGTATCATGATCCAAGTTAATTACACAGACTATAAAAGCATGGGTGTAGAAAAGAAAGATCCTTTGTTTTAGGACACCTAAAATACTGCCATCCCTAGCAGGTTACAAGATATTTCAAATTGTTGTGATTAACACAATTAATATTTAGGCAGTTTTTGTTAGACACTGACTATTTTTAGGCAGTTTTTGTTAGACACTGATGGATGAAAATAATGTCAACTGTTATTGCATGCAGGATGAAACGTACAGTCATACGCATCTTCAGTCAGGTTACAGACCAGAAAAAATTTGCCCTTTAGAGCATAGAGTGGAATTATTTATTCCCAGAGAACATAAATAGACTTTAAATATCAAATAAAGCAACAACTGCTCACCTTCCATAAGAACTCTGAGGACATCTCTGAGAATAGTCATTGTTGTTATCAGAACCAGGACGGAGAATAAAAATGTACAAATTGGATCTGCTATCTTGTATTCTGGCTGGAAAACAAAGCATTCAGAATATTTAACAATTCAAATTCTCTACCTCGATAGAAGACAAGTTTACTTATTAGTTTTGTAATATTTACAACTTTTCCTTTCCATTAGTGTTTTCTTCGAAAAGTAGGGGTTTTGTACACTGACAACCTGAACTTACCACTTCGACAACTGCGTTACAGCAAGAGTCACAGGAAAATTAAAAATATATTAGAATGCTTTGCAATTATTTTTTAAAAGAAAAACAAGAAATTACATTTATGCAATGCAAACAAAAATTCTCAAATAATACTCATTGCTTTAAGACTAAATATACCATGTGTCGTGTCATGTCATTCAACCAGTCTGAGTCTCCTTATGATAAAATTTCTTATAACCCTGCTGAAATGAGACTCAGACACTCAGCAAAGCATAGCTAGCCCATAAGTTTAAGGTGACAAAGCATCTTATGGCTTACAGGTGTCTGGTGCCTATGAAAAGTGAGCTTAACAGCGTGAATCCATACTGTAACTTCATGCCCTACAAGTGCCAAACACTTGGCAATTATCGATATCAAGAAAGTTGAACAGTTAGGAAAAGAGCTGCACAATTTTTCATCTCTCTCACATCCAGCTGGTCCCTAGCAGCAATGAACAGTCATAGTTATCAGACAGCATGCAAGTAAATGGGAACACTATATGATGCCTTCCTTTTAAATACAGTCGAAGACAAAAAAAAAAAAAGTAGAGTCAGGCACATATTCCTTATACACATCCTTACATTATTATACGCACCCATAACTTCAATAGTTCTCTTCCCTACAGAACACAATTGCCTAAAGCAGGACTATCCTAAGTAAGCACAGACCAAGCTGCCCTTTCTGATATAAAAACCTGGTAGTGAAAGGGAGGATATCATGCATCTATAACTATCCTCATGCTGCCTCTCCCTTCGACCATGAGTAGGAGAGAGAGCTCCATGCAAACAAGTGCTATTGTATATAGAGAATTACATCCCATCCTTCTGTAAGACATTCTTTTCCAAGTCCATCTCCAAATCCATTCCACACAACCCAAACTCAATCACAGTATCTCAAAATGGGGTTTCCCTTCAACAAATTTAGCAACAATCTGCCCAGAACTGTACCCTTTCCTTACTACCTTTACACAGCCCACTTCTGTAGAACTGTTGGCTGCCACTAAGTAGTGAGCACCTGCAAGGGGTAATTCTACTACTAAACTAATGCAGGCTTGGAAGGAACTCTCCCCCTACCTGTATTAAACATTTCAGACACCACTGATACTTCCCCCAATAATATCAGAAAAAAAACCCTCCAAATACCAGAGTCATCAGACAACTTGCCATATGATTACCAGGTCCACACCATTACCTGTACAGTATAGTCTACTGACATATCAATCTTATTTAATAGAAGATCCAAAAATAACTATAAGGAACTTTCTATCAACACAGAGACATAAATGAAAGTCTACAGTCTTGAAATATCGCCTAATAAAATTCACCTTGCCTGACAAAATCCACGTGACCAGACTTTGGCCCTGTTGCCTCTCTATGAATAAATTTATACATAAACCGTTCGGCTTTCCCTGCAGTAAGAATGCCCACTACTCTCTATATACACTTACAATTAAAACTTACTAGGAAGTCAGGTGCAGTCCCTAAACAACATATCCAAAGCTTGGCCAGCCACTTCAGGGAGAAACAGAGTTCTGCAAAAGTAACCTCGTAGCCACCATGGTATAACGAGAAAACCTATTAATCCTACTTCCATCCAGTTTTACCACCCAACATTAATTGATGACAACAAAGTAGTTAAGAATTGCCTGCATATGTACTCAATGCTTAGGGGGCTGACTCACTGTCTCAGGGGGACTTGTTAATTCCAGTACAGCCAAAAATGTAGTACAGCACCCATGTCAGTGACAGACAGGGATAAAGCCTAGACTATGACCCAGACAGAGTTCTGTCAGTGGCCTGGGCATTACAGAAGATGGGTTGGAGAGGACAGGAATAAGTGTCAGAGGCCACCTCTCTCATCCTGCAGTGGGGGAGACAGACCCCATAGAGTGTCGGAGGTCCAGTGTGCGACACTATGGCCTGCATTATTCCCATGTTGCACATTAGCCAGGTATACCGACTGTGCGCATGTATAGCACTTTTTGCTCCTTTCAGATATGTAACCAGACACCCCTTCATTGCCTCCATAAGTTAAGTGTAGCCTTCATCTCTCCTATCACTACCTATGCCAAATAAAGCAAATGCTGCAGACAGTCCACCTATCATACCCCACCAGGCTGCAGCTGCCACTTTACTTAAAATGTGACAAACACTCACAAAAAGACAGGCATGTATTAAAGTAAGTGAACATGCCTTTTTACCACCCTTCAGCCTCATCACTATAATTTGTGCCTTCCCTACCACCTTAATTTTCCCCTAACTACACATTAAACTCTCAAGTCCACTTTCAAAGTGGCCAGCAATCCAAGACCCCACTGTAGTGGCAACCCAATCTTCCAGTTAAGACATGCATTTAACTGTATGTCCATAACTTTTCATAGCTTCTGCATAACAGCTCTTTGCTCTATGAATGAGAAATGAGGAGTTATGGGGCAAAAGCACCTCTTGCAGTATTCTCTTGATATTGTCTCTCCTCCCATCCCTACCTTCCCTTTTTTATGATGTACCAATGAATGACATCATCCTTCAATACAGATTTTGAGTATCCCAAGATTTGCCCTTTAGTTAGCACGCTGTTGGTCTCACTCAGGTCTTAACGATTCTCTACTATATCTGCATAAGATTAAATGGAACAACATTTAGATGCCACATAAATTCATTCCTCTCAAAAATATGAGAGCATTGTCACCTTATGTAACCAGATTGCCCAACCATTAACTCACTAAATAAAAACATGTAACCCAAATACACCTCTTTCAACTGGATTTCTGGAGAGCTCCATGGGCTAGAATTCCAGATTTGGTTCAAGTGGCCTGGGAGAGCATTATGCACACCCTAGTCTTAGTCTTAACTGTAAAGGATATGAAATAGTCAGCATTACATCACACATTCTAGAAGGGTCTAAAACAATATTAATGCAAGCACAGACTTCAACATGACAGGAATATAGAATAGTGTCATACTACCAACCAAACTACTACTCAAAACCATAACTCACTTTTTGTAACTGAAAATGTCAATATGGTTTGTTTTCATTTATATAAATGTATGACTGCTAGTGTCATAAGTGATAATTCAATAAACGTGCTTCTTAAAAAAAAAAAAAAAGTCTGTTAATCCCTCTATAAAAATATACACATCAGAACCCCCCAAAATGAATAAAAATTAAATAAACCCCATTTTACTTACCCAGCCAAGAATAACTAAATATTCTAACACCCCTATTTAATTTTTTTCATGATTTCAATTGTCTAAAAATCACAGCAACATAACAGCCATATCTGGACAAGTTTGTATGGACACAGAAAATTACAATAAAGTTCTTAATTTTCAGTAGAGATTTTTGTCAAGTTTTAGAAGGAGATTCTATTGCAGATAAGAACTTCTCAGAATTTAGGTCTGTGGTTAAGGCATTTCACTGCAAAACCACCACAGTACTCACGTACGGTAATAGTGCAATGCCAAAAACGGCCAGCACAACCAATGGTGAATAAGATTAACTGTTTAATCCAATAATAAACACCAGTACAGGAAAACTTGCATACTGGTTTCAGCAAAAGCCTTCTTCAGTGCAAAATACAAAAAGTAAAAAAGTGCAACACACCCCACACAATCACAAACTATATCAGAAATACCAGCAATAGCACTAAACTTAAATATAGCTGTGGGATGCTGCAAAACACGTTAGTTTAAAGCATTGGACATTCTTTTATTGTGAAGATCACTTAAATGCTCAGAAATGCAAGATGTTTGAACTACATAAAAAGCAGAACAATGACATTCAACTAAATAACCCATTCAGAAACACAATTAGCAAAATATGGAATATCATATACAACAGATGTATTAGCAAATGAAAATAGTTTTCTTGTTTGCAAGCTGTATAATGTCCACAAGGAGAGCAACCTAACAAGGGTACACCTTCTATAGCTCACTGTCTGTTGGCATCAAGAACAACAGTTTTTAAAAATGATTTTAATAATTTCCAATAGTTTTCCCCCTCCTATAGGTAAACATACAATGTATAGGCAACAATTTTGCCAGCTTATCGCCATCAAATGTATTCCCCAGTGCTTAGTAAGTCACATAACCATCTGGTATTAATAAAAAAACTGGTAATAAAACCAATTTTGGCATCATGTTGTCTTTGAATCTTATACCCCAATAAAGTGGCCCTATCAGCAGATTGAACAAAACGAGCTTGATGCATGACAGATGTGTTAAAACCCCTAAACTGAAACCTGACTGCAAGTTCATCAGTATGTTTTTTAACTCTTCCTCAAAAGAGCACATTCTCTTAACCCTAAGAAACTGGGATTTGGGAATGTTGTTCACAATACAAGATGGATGACAGCTATTAGCTTCTGATAAAGAATTATAATTAAATTCTTTTCAAAATAAAGTGTTAAGCATACCATCAGCCATTTCCAAACAATAAATTTCTTTAATATAAGAAACAGTAAACTGCAAGCCCCATTTATCATTCAGATATTGAATAATTCTTTCAAACATACTACATCAGATTTCCACACTAGCCAGCAATCAAGATAGTATCTCCAAGTATCTATTTCGGCCAAATAGATGTTATGGGTATCATATCAATTGTTCTTCTATATATATCCCATAAAAAGGTCTGCATAAAAGGGGACAAAAGCCCCCCAAAAGCCCCCCATAGGTCTACCTTTTAGCTGTAGGTAACAATCGCCATTAAAACAGAAGATAATTTTGGTCAAAACATGTTCAGTTAAACAACAGAAATGTGTTAAATCCAGGGCTATACATACCACCCCTATTTAACCAAAATTCAACTCCCAACAAGTCAGCCCAGTGTGGAATATTTATACAGAATGCCTTAATATCTAGTGTACACATATACCATGTTTTTTTCCAATATGCATATCTGACAATATATTAAGAAATTCCACACCATCTTTAATTCTGGATTGAACTCCAGTTAACAGGGGTTTAAGATACTTAGTGAGAAAAGCAGAAAGAGGCTCTGTTAGTGAAACATGACCCAAAACTATGGGTCTACCTGGGGGACACTCAGAATTTTTTTGACTTTTGGGTAACATGTAAAAATACTAGGGACTGGGGGTCAATTACTGTTAAATGACACAAGGTACTCCTGGTAATGATCCTTTCCTCAAAAGCTAGAGACAAAAAAAATCAATATCCTTTTTAAAATGCAACATGGAATTCAAAATCATCTTTTAATAAAACTGTTATCAGCTGATTAGCCACTTCTTGTACATACAAACCCTACCCCACCTCCCTTATCTGCATTATTGACCACCTTATGGTCATCTTTCAAAGACCATAATAATGCCCAATATTGTTCAGGGGTTCAATTTCTCTTAGAACCCAATTTATAATAAAAATTGAAGTGTAAATCTTAATACATTTTGTTGGAACACAAAACACATTTATTCATTAGCAGGGAGAAAGAGGATGACCTGAAACTAAATTGTGATTCACCCTTTACATCTACTTTCAAAATAACAAATTCAAATTTCCTACAAAATGACAAAACGTTAACAAAAATCTTCAGTCACCAAATAAGTTGGAACAAACCCAAGGCCCTTATTAAGCCCCACAGTCAATGTAGTTGGGGAAATATTTATAATAGATGTAACATCTACCTGGGTGCCATCAATCGGATCAAGGCGTCCACTGTGGTGACTGTTTTGAATGCTTACGTCCAGCCCTTCCTCTACCCTAAAGGGTTTTTGTAAAAAAAATTCTCCTATATATACATATTTTTTCTTATCCTAGTTGTACACATCACATTTTGCTATATATATGTCAACACAACTATTACCATTTTAATTATATCAAACTCCCCAATCCAGAATGCCTTTCCAAAATCGTAGCTCATATCCAGCTAAGCAACACACACAAAAAAAAACCTACATGCTGCTTGCAAAAAAACATTAAGCCGCCCATCACCTGACAACTACAACTCTCCAGAGCCCAATTCTAATTTTTTTAACTAAATATAGTTTATTTTAGGTTTGATGACCGGGGAAGTCTACTGGGCCATAAAGAGCCCGTTTTCAGTGGAGGCCCAGGGCAAAAAGCTCCAAATTATTGCAAGTTACATGTTACAAGAGAGTAACAAAGATTTGTACAGAACAATTAAACATTTGCAGAAGAATAATACATCATGTAATAGGCAGTTAGTGAGTTAACATTTAAAACAAATTGTTAAGCTGAGTATTTACGGAAAAGACATTTTTGTCAATAAGCTCTTAGTAAGTTAACATTTAAACAAACTGCTAGTAGCCCTTTGCAAGTTAGGCGAACTATTTTGCATGGAGAAAGTACCAGAATGTTTTTTATGGAAAATATAGTACATTAGATAGCAGAGAGGAAATCATTCCCAAGTAGGGGAGAGATTGTTTTAGGTTGAGATGAAGCAATAATAGTGGTAATTGGTTTTGATTTCAGTGCAAGGTAGAAAGTGAGGGGGTTGAGAGGGGTTTATGGTGCAGCGTGACTTGGGCATTCCCATTTGGCTGACAGAGGAGAGAATAGTTCAGATTTGAAATCAGTAAGGTTTGGTAGGTTGTGTAGGTGGGGGGGGGGGGTGCCACTGTTTTACTAAGGAGTATGACAGCAGTAGGTGGCCAGGAGGTCACGCTGGTTTGTGGACCTGAAGGAGATTTTTGGTTAGTGGATCTAAGTGGGCAGTTGGGTTTGTAGGGTTGTAAGGATGTAGCGAGAGATGGGCAGTTTGCAGGTTTAAAGATGAGCTTGTGGGCAATGGTGAATTGTAGGTAACTGAGGTAGTTGGGTAGTTCAAGCCAATTGAAGGTGAGGAGGGAGTGGCAGTGGTGGGATGAGTTTTTTGAATTGGTTGCAAAAATGCAGATCTTGTGGTAGCAGGATTCAAGTTTGTATCATAAGCCGAGGTGGAGATTTGTGAACAGAGGGGCACCATACATAAGGGAGGGAAGCCAGAAGGTGGATGCTAGGGTCTGACAGGTAGAGGGGCTGAGGAAGTGGTTGCGTCTGTAGAGGAGACATATCTTTTGGTGTGTTTTCTTGACTGCGGAGTGGATGTGGGTATCAAATTTTAATTCTTCATCAATGATGATGCAAAGAAGCTTGGTGGTGGGAACAATTTCAAGGGGAGTGTTGCTCTGGCTCTGTATGGTGAGAGGTTTTGTCAATAATGGAGTCTTTGTTAGGGGGGAAAAATCATTAGTTTGGCTTTATTTGCATTTAGAGCCAAGTGGTTGGACTGCATCCAGGCTTCTGTTGTACAGAAGGCTAATTGGGTTTTAGCTCAGAGTGTGAGAAGGCTAATAAAAAAATAAAATCGTGGATGCAACTAACAAAACCAGAAAAAAAAAATGAACTGATCAAAATTAACCCAATCCTAAGTGGTCACTTCCCCTAGTTAGTATGAATGCCACTTCAAATCTCCTTTGAAATTAGGTCATAGGACTAGTGGGACTAATTCAGTCAACAAAATATAGTCAAATAAAACATAACCATAATGATAAAACTAGGACATCCAAGTATAACCTTAACTGAGTAAGTAAAATAAAACCAGTTAAACCTCATGTGAGAACTAGAGTGGAACACCACTCACAGGGTCCTTAAAATGATACAGAATCTTCTTTAAACCCTATTCACTGCAAATTATACATATAATACAATTATGAAATCCTACTGTTTTGTGAGGTCCACTTCATTTGATTTCAGAAGCATTTTGTACTCTAATAGGGAACACTATTCCATGATTAGTGCCTTCAGTGTTTATTACTTAACCAATGCCATAACCTTACAGTACAAGATATTTTATGCATGATACTGCAGACACCATATTTCATACGTATTACACATATATACAGTACATGCAAGAATAGTAGTGCATTTGACAGGCATATGACAGCCTGTGCAAGCAGCAACTCTGGTGCCATTCTAATCCTCATATCACATCAAAAGCACATATGTTAACACTACATATTACAGGTAAAACATTTAAGCAGCTTAGGGAAGTCATGTTCAAATCTAGGCAATGTGCGACACATGCAGAATGAATAGCCCAGTGTCATACTTTTTCTATCACTGAAGTAAGTGCTTGCATACTAAAAATGCCTGGATATTTAAGTGTTGCAGGTGCCCATGATGTAATCTGAGGTACAGAAGCAATGCACCACGTTTCCCTCTCATCATCTTATCAGTGGTATTTACCTACAGATAGGTGCTGGTGTGTACCCACTTCAGCCTTGGAAAATAATGCTGTTCCACACACTAACAGAAAATGAAGTCCACACAAGAACTTGTACTGCGATAAAGCATACAAGTGTGTAGCTAAAATTATTTGTCGGATAGCTGGAGCAGTATGAGCAAATGAAATAAAAGGACATACTAGCTAGTGAAGGGTTAAAGCGCAGTGTGTTACATAACACATGCCTGAAAATCCACTAAGCATAAAACTGCCACAAACCATGCAGAATAACTTAATGATGTTGGTCAAAAGATACAGAAAATTCAGCATGTCTTTGGATAAACACATCAGTGTAGACAGGATGTTTACTGTATATTTAAGGCAACACAGTCTGTTCGTAATACTTTAGGGGAGTTGCATGTAGCCACTGACAATATACACTGCATTAACATTGCCATGCAAGTACGTAGTGAATTGTAAGGGTAAAATGATAACTGTTTTACTTGTGTTTTAGCTGGCAATGTTACACACAGATGTCCTCTACTTGGCTGCTTTTCCAAATCCCATGGCTGTAAGTGGGACCAGAATGGCAATTCCATGGGTGATACATATGCTGGAAATACAACACTGCATTTGATGCAACCTGCAGAAGGCAGTACTCAGCAGAATGAAGTATTAATCTATGAAATGCCAAGTCAACCAAATGAGCATACCATGACTGGCAGCAGAGCATGGCATTCACAACACAACTGTACTCCCTCATTACTGCAGCTTTTACCCACTGTCAGTGCCCTGGAATAAGAATCGCACCTGGAACACTATACGATATTATGCATTGTGCAGGAACAGCTCTGTAAACACATGACAGAATGGTGGTAGATGCATACATGACTTGTGTATGCAAGAGAGGAAAGGAAGAGGTCACGAGATTTGCAATATATATGGTGGGAATCTACATGTCATTAGGGCTTTATAAGTGCTTGAATATGTAGCAGCAACTTTGCAAAAGCCACGTCTCGAATATGATGTTTACTCTGTTCATGGATTTCTGAATATCAAGGACAAATGCAAAATGGGTAAGTGCTATAAAACCTCTTCCTCTGCACCAGAGCCAAGCTTACATGCCCAAATCTGTGCTGATGCACCTAAAACTTCAGCATGTTAGGCAACAGTTAACACTATGTGGAAAGTCCGTATTGCCATTCCAGAGCTAGTCATACAGATTAGGACCTAAAATCCATACCATCTGTCCAACAGAAAGATAACTGTTTCTTGGGCACCAAGGACTGTGAGCATGTTTCAAGTGAGGAACTTTCAGAGACATCTTCAAAGGATTCTACAACTGAGGGACTGCTTAAGCTGTTAAAAACCACAATTGGAAATCTATATTCTGAGTAATAGCTCTCCACCCCTTCACATTTAAAATGCTTCTTACACAAAGTTTAGCTGTCAGAGCTTTTAACTACAAGTGGGCCTGATCCGAGTAGAATAGCACCTCATTGCCCCAATTAAATATCAGAAAATGCTATGGGGAAGAGGCACTATTCCTCCTCCTCCCGCTTCTGTCCCACAAGTGGGATGTCCTGGGGGCATACTTGACAAGGAGCATGTTGCAAAAGAGGAAAACACATTTAATCAAAACTGGCAGTGAAGGTTTCGCATACCAGTGGTAGGAGAACATGATTTTGGATGTCCATTAAGCTTGTGTTTTGTTCAAAACCAGAAAATTAGGCAAGCCTTCAACTCTCGTTTGCAATGCCCCAAGCATCAGCCATATCAGTTAGAATTTTTGACAAACTCATGATGGTTTGTGATGGGGAGGGGTACATTCTGAAGGGCTTCTGTACTGCAGTATATACAATGCAAAGTATGCACACACACAGTTGAGATGAATGAATAAAGTTTTTGCATTATGTATATTCAAACAAGCATCTTTACTGAACAAACTATGCTATAAAGAAATCATATGCTATGCAGACCTCACTACTGGTAAATCTCCTGTAAAGATGCAAATACCATGTCATCACTACATACTAACATATGGCTACAAGCTGCACCCCCCATTACTTTAAAAAGAAGCAGCTTATAAAAATCAATATAACTACAGAGAATGATTTCAAATATTTAGTCTACACCAACACTGTAGCATGCATGCCATGTGATTAATACATATATACATATATATATATATATATATATATATATATATATACACACATATATATATATATATATATATATATATATATATATATATATATATATATATATATATATATATATATATATATATATATATATATATATATATATATATATACATATATATATAAAACTGAAGTACTTTTGTTTGTAAATACACTACATGCAGTTACTATATCATACTGGCTTCTTGACCTTTCCTCCATAACTCTGTTTCAAATTCAGTGGGTTGATTAGTGCCTTTAGCGGCATCTGGCACGGCAGCTTTTTCATCAATAGCTCTTGTATCCAGATCAGTCTTAATCAGTTTCTGCCTCAAGTCTCAACACCGAGCTTTAATTACCACTCAAACATACATTTCACATAGACAAGGTGGTGTTGGTACTTTCCCTAGTTCAGTTATGAGGTAACATGTGCATGGAGACTTAACAAGGAGAAAGTACAGTTGTGTAAAATCTTACCATAACAGATGTCCTTTTCACTGTTGCTGTATTCTGTACATAAGGAATGTCCTGCCTAAGATAGCCCAATGTCTGGCCAGTATACCAAACCCTTTACACCTTATAGGCACCGTATGTCACATTCACACTCCCCATGCAAGATGTA
This sequence comes from Protopterus annectens, assembly GCF_019279795.1. Lineage (NCBI taxonomy): Eukaryota > Metazoa > Chordata > Ceratodontiformes > Protopteridae > Protopterus > Protopterus annectens. The sequence continues at coordinate 1,204,916,631 of NC_056727.1, forward strand.
TATAGCATAAAGGTGGTAGACAGACGTAAACACTCAGAACTGAAAAGCCCCAAAAGGAACAGAATACCCTCTGGGACAAAAGAGAACATGTATATCCAGAAGGCAAAAAGGGTCCAAAGGAAAAGGAAACAAGGGCCCTTTGGCCAGTAGGGCAATGAAAACTCAGGTCAAGAGCTAAAAGAGAGGGAGGAAGAGGGCAGGACTGAAAACTGCAACATTGAAAAGGACATCTACTGTTAGGGTAGGGTTTTACACAGTCATATGTCCTTCCATATCATTGTTGCAGTACTATGTACACAAGGGAGAGTTAAAAGAGCCAAGGCGGCTGGGAAGAGGAAGGCACAGAACAGCCATGGCAGAATATGCTCTGGCTCTAGTGGCAGCATCCAATTTGTAATATTTAGTGAAAGTATGAAGAAAAGCTCCATTAGTAGCCTCAAGGATGGAAGTGGTATCCAAATCCTTAAAAAGGCACGAGAGGAGGCAACCATCCTAGCAGAATTTGCTTAAAAAGGCACGAGAGGAGGCAACCATCCTAGTAGAATTTGCTTTTACAGACAAAGAATTCTGCCATGAAAGGAATAACAAAAGGAAATGAACTTAGAAATCTTTGCTTGGAAACAGCCAAACCCAAAATCCTGGGATGAAAGAAAAAAAAAAAAAGCTTCTTAGACTTAAGAATTGTCTTTGTCTTAACTAAATACCAGAGCTGTCTATGCTGATCAAAGGCATGAAAGAACCTTCTCACTGGCAGACCGCACAGAAGTAGGGCAAAAAGTAGTGAATAGACTGATTTAGGAACAACTCATTAACCACAATAGGTGTAAAAAGAGGATTAGTATGAAGAGACACCCCGTCTGTGAAAAACTAAAAAAGCAGGAATAACCATGAGAGCCTGAAGTTCAGACACCCTCTTGGCTGAAGTAAGGGACAAAAGAACAGTCTTCCAATTACAATGCTGTAAGGAAGCTGAAGAAGCAGGCTCAGAAACCCTTGGTCAATTTTTCAAGTATGAAATGTAGGTCCCAAGAAGGGGGAATAAGCTTTGTGGGGCGCCTTATATGAAGGATACAGTTAAGAAATTGCTTGACCTCAAATCAAGATGCCAAATGAGGATTCAAGGGCAGACCAGCAGAAATTGCCAAAAGATGAGCTTTAACTGAAGAATATGCTAACCAAGCAAGGGGCCGATCACAAATGAGATAGAACATACAGGAAAGATCCTGATGGCAAGAGTGGCACCAGACAGAAAATCTTTTCTGTATAGACGTGCGTGATTTTCTGGTAAAGGGTTTCCTGGCCTCCTGCAGAACCTGCAGCATATTCTCAGAAAATAGGTGCTGAAAAGGAATCAAAACTCTATCACCCAGTGTCAGCTGAAGAATGGACAAGTGAGCATGGATAAGAGACCCCTTGTCTTGTGTAAGAAGATTCACCTGGTGAGGCAACTTATGGTAAGTGGCCCTGGCCAAGTGAGAAAGGAGGAATCAATGCTGTCTGGTTCATAAAGGAGTCACCAGAAAGCTTTTGGGAGAACACATGATCTTGTGCAGAACTCATGACAATGTAAGGGGGGGAAATGGCATACATAAACATTCCATTCCAAGCAAAAGACAGGGCCATCCACCTTCCAAGTCAGAGGAAATAGGACAACAGAAGAGAGGAAGTTGTCTCTTCAGAGGGGAGGCAAAAAGATAGACATGAGGAATACCCCACCGATAAACATTTCTGGAAAACATTCACTCATGAGCCTGTGTTCTGGGCCTGCTCAAGGAGTCTGCCACAAGACTGCACTCTGAGGGGATGCAAACCACCTGAAGAGTCACTTGATACTTGATAGCTAGATCCCAGACTTGAAGAGCTAGTCTGCAAAGGAGAAGACCTTGTACCCCCTGCTTGATGACATACCACAACACAGTGGTATTGTCTGTGAAGACTTGACAGGCCCATGAAGAAAGAGGGAATGAAAAGCTTGCAGAGCCAGAAGCACAGCCATTAGAAGCTCTCAACACAAGCCAGAGGCATATATGAATAGCTCCCAAGAAGAAATCAGAGCCTGGAAGGGAAGCCAGAGATTGAGACAGTTGATGAATCCACTACTGAAGCTTGAGCAAAGGAAGTAAAAGAACAGGGGGTAGCAATGGAGATGCAATAATTTGAGGTGGTAGTAAAATTTCCTCATATGGAACTTGGCAAGAGGAGCAGGGAACAGTCTGAAGCTTGCACCAGAGGAAAATATGATCCTGGAGAGGCATCAGAACTGATTTCTAGAAGTTTATGATAAACCCCAGACTGTGTAGGAGACAAATGGTAAGCTGGAGTTCCTGCAACAGACTGCTGGGAGAAGGAGCTGGAATGAGCAGATCATCTAAATAGGTACATATCTGCATTCCCCTGAAGCCTGCAAAATCAAAGACAAGAGCAAGGCATTTGATGAATACCCTTGGGGCGACAGAAAGGCCAAAGGGCAAAGCAGAGAAATGAAAATGCAGAGGAAACAGAAAAATGTAAAAATTTCCTGAAAAGATGGTGAATGGGGATGTGAAGATATGTATCCTTGAGGTGTTGAGAAACCAACATGGTCTGGGGAAGAAGAGGAAACAAGGTCTGAAAAGACATCTGGAAAGAAAAAACCTTGAGTAGGTATTCAGCAGATAAAAATCCAGAACTGGTCTCCACCTACCCTCCCTTCCAAATAACCAGAAACATTCTGGAGTAAAACCCCTTCCCCCACCATGGGACGAGATGAATGGTGCCCTGAACCAAAAGGGATTGCAGAATCTCTGGAAAGTGAGGAAGCTATTCTCAAGGAGGTTGAGGAATGCCTGGAAAGGGGGGGGGGGTTCCAAACCATTAAATATCCCTGACAGATAATAGACAACATCCAAGAGTCTGAGGTGATCTGATACAGATTTGGAAGTGAGAAAGGAGGAGAGACAAAGGATCCTGGATGAGGGGATGGGACGGCCAAACATAAAATAGAAACAGGCTTGTCCTGAAAAGAAGGCCTCTGGGAGGGAGGAGTCTGAATGGATTTAGCAGGAGAGACATGCCTAGAACCCTTCTTATCTTTAAGAGAGTGACGAGTCTAAGAACAAAGGGAGAAATTAGAAGGATAATTCCTATGGACTTTGGGGATGGGGAGACAAAACAATATTAGAACCTCCAAATAAATGGAAGAATATGCCCAAAACTTCAACCACAAACCAAATCCAATGCAACTTGTGCAATGTGGAGAAGAGCCAGTCCAATGAATCACTTAATCCACCTACGCCGTTTATTAACAGAAGACAAGTAAATAATCAAATCACATAAAAGCTTTAACTATATCCACCGCATTTTCATCTTGTACAAAGATGACTTCCTCAGATGCTTGGTAGAAACCAAATCCCATACCTTATATCTCATATCAATTTATCTATATCCAATGACTATTACATTAATTCTATCAAAACTACGCTTGCTCCACTGTATGTTAAAAATATATAAAATGTAAAATCCATACCTTAAACCAAATAACACTTACAAAACCTTGCCATAAACCTTGATTAAATGCTTTTACTTGGAAAAAAAAAAAAAAACTGTTGTAAATAATACCTAATAACATTTTTTTTTTTAAAAAGGTAGCTATTTTTAACATTCCCATTAGGAACCTAGTGTTTATGCTTAGTAATAAGGCTCCCTCTAGTGGTAGATTCTTTAATCCAGTTTATACAAAACATTAAAATCACTTTGCCATATACTTTAACCAAAGTGTGAAGAACAATAAATCAAGTAGTTTTTGTCCAAAGGGATTTTAACTGAATTATAACTTAGCAGCTCTCATTTTCAGTAATGGTGTCAGGGAAATGTCATTCAGGCCGGAATATGTATTGGCCTGAATGACAACATATGTATTGGCTTCTAGTGTAACTTGCCTTAAGTAAAAAAATAAAAACTTCGACTGTATACATTCTTTAATATGCTTGAATAAAGCATTGCTCTCATTTTTTGTGGAAATATAATGCTCATATATTCTTTTCTTCAACATTCTGTCTTAATATATACTGCCTCCTTGTTGCGAACATATGAACATTGTGAACATGCCGCTTGGATGTTTACATTTAACAACTACTTCAGTCTTTTCAATGGAAAGTGTACAGGAAAGACTTTTTCCAACTCTAATTTGCATTTTACAAGTGCACATCCATTTTTTTTCAGAAAAGAAGCATCTTAAAGGGACAGTTTGTCAGAGCCAGCAGAATGGTTTTGAATGACTGATTTGCAGGAAGAAATGTGAAGTCCTAGAAAAATTGTTCAAAGACAGGTTATCCATTAGAACTAATACACGAGGTTACAGAAGAAGTTGTAAAACGGAGAAATGAAAGATTTAAACCTATTTTGGGGGTTAATATAGTAAGAGAAGATGCAAAAGATGGACATGATCCCAATATGGAAGAATATAATGAGTATGATAGGGCTTTTATTACAGAATATAAGGGAGATGAAATACTTATTAAAAAAAGTGATAAAAAAGGAATGGCATAGATTTACAGGTCTGTCAGACCGGAGGGAATTGTCAACAAAACTTTAAAAATAATATTTAGAAAGGTAAAAATTTAAAAGACATGTTAGAATTTAATAATGGTGAGATTAAGCGGGGAAATATAAAAAGGGTACATTTACATGTGGGGCATGTTAACAATGTTTGCATGTTTTCAACAAGAAGGCAGTATACATTAAGCATAGGAATAGGAAGATAGAAGGAAAAACATATTCCAACTGTAACACAATAGGTGCAGTATATTTTGCCCTATGTGATGGATGTGAAGCCTTCTACGTAGGAAAGATGGAAAGAATGTTAAAGAAAAGAATACACAAAAATTATATTTCCAAAAATGAGAACAATGCTTTATACAAGCATACTAAAGAATGTAGAGGGGTGAAGTTTTTATTTTTTGTACTTGACGTTAAAAAAATGTGTCAGGGGAGGGCCTTGGGAAACCAGCAAATAATTATTATGGCAAGTTACACTAGAGGCCAATATATACCCCGGCCTGAATGACATGTCCCTGGCATCATTACTAAAAATGAGAGCTGCTATAATAATAATCCATAATTACGTTAAAATCCCTTTGTACAAAAACTACTTGATGTATTTTTTTCTTAACACACTATGGTTAGCAAAGAGATTTTAATGTTATTTTATATAAACTGGATTAAAGAATATACCACCAGAGGGACCCTATTACTAAGCATAAACACTAGGTTCCAAACAGTGGAATGTGAATATAGATAGCTACTTTTTAAAAAAACATTTTATTAGGTTTTATTTACAACAGTTTTTTTTTTTAAAAAAGGCATTTAATCAATGTTTATGGCAAGGTTTTTTTAAGTATTTGTTTAAGGTATGAAAATCTACAAGACCGAATTTCTTTCCTTGCTCACATTTTCATTCATACCATTATTAGATCAACAGGTTGGAAAACAGCCATGAAATACTCCTTGAAGCATTTATAACTCCATGATGTCTGATGGCTGAATGGCCCCAAGACCCCAGTCTTATTTTAATTTTCTACTCGACACTTATTATAGTCCACTCTTGACCAGTTAGGGTGTGTTGAAAGAATGCAGGAAAAAGCCAAGCTGTAGAGTAAGAATGTACTTTAGTCATGATTTTTGCTCAGGCCATCATTAGATCAAATTGTTAGATAAAAGCAACTAAAATGAATCTCAGAACACGTAAAAAAGCAATGGCTTCTAGGTTTCTAGCACCCCCAGATCCACAGCTTAATTCCAGTTATTTCCTTCACAATTATTACAGTGCTGTGTGGTCCAGTTAGGGTGTTAGGTTAATGCCTTAGCCATTATGCCAACCCTCCCCACTACGTGTTGAAAAGATGGAAGAAAAAGCTAAAATGTAAGACAAAATGTGAGAAAAGGTACAAGAGAGTAATTTGGATAATGTGGGGAGGTTGTGGTGTGGGACACATGGGACATATGGGTGTGGGCAATGGGAAGGGGCCCATCATCTAGGGTGCCAATTCACCTGGGGCTAGCCTGGTACAGACAAAACCAGAAATGGCATAAATCACATATGTAAGGTCACTCAATAAGCAAAAAGGTGGAGAGTCACAGCCTGTACCCTTTAAGCATGTCACTTAAGCAGTCAATGAACTGGGGAGTTTGGTCTCGGCTCCTTAATCTCCCGTACTGTATGACAGATCTTTAGAATATGTTCCTGATCTTGAATCTCTCTCTGTGATTTCTGAGCTAAGTTGTTGAGATGGCAGAGGGGAGTAGCAAGGGGTTGCAGTGGGTTGCACTATATGGCTCTAACAGTGAGCTGGGATGCATTTCTGGGCTATTATGTAATAATTTATTCATTCACTTTATCTCAAGCAGATATTTGAGGTGTACAGTAATAACTACAACTGATGGTCATGAGAGTTATTTGCAGCCTATTCCTCAAAATCTGTGCCTTTCTGGTAAAGTCTTATGGACTGCAGTCACTAAACAACAAACCTGCGAGTTTTAGATTTCATACCCTTCAAAAAAATTCTTGCAAGCAATGCTTGCATCTTCCTAAATAGACAAAAACAGTATTTAAAATCTGCTCCGGGGGTGCAGTGGTTTGTCCTTACAGATTCTCACAGCAGCAAGCTGAAATGCACTTTTAGGTCACTGTCTTTGTTCATTCATTTGCTCACAAGCAAATATGTAAATTGTATGCATGTGTGCTTGACTGAGTTTCAGCAAATCTCTTATTTATGGGTTGCCAGATGGATTTAAAAAAAAGTGAGTTCAAGGGAAGAAAAGTTTACAGTTGCTCATGCCAAGTCTATTTTCATGGTGAGTGTTTTATTTTAACAACCTCTGATCACTGTAAAAGTAAAGAAAACAGTATGCAGACCTGCATATTGGAACAGTGTGGACTATGGAAACAAGAAAAAAAAAACAGCCAATTATCAGGATACTGGTATGGCTTTGTGGGTCCTGGTCCATTACCCTTCCTAAAACCCTATCTGATCATGACCCACCTCTAGGCCAGATGCACTATGAATGGTCACAAGCTAGTCATCCAGAGACAGTACTCATTGCACCAGAGACTACATCACTATCCCCTAGTCATGTCTTCCTCCACCCCTAAGAATTAGCAGTCCTCATGGTCATAAGCTCTTCTGGCCCTGGGGTACACCATCGGGCCAGCTGCTTTGGGTCTCAGTTCCACAACATCCCTTTCGCATATTAGCCTTCTGAGTGCAACTCAAACATTGCCATTCAAAGGGTCATGGATGCAATCTATTACATCACTTCATGGGGGCCACAGAAGGGTTCCTGTACATACGTCCGAGGTGCTACACCATCCAAACAATACGAGTTCTAACACTACAGGGCCATAAAGTACACTGCGGCCGGCATTCATAATACATAAGCCCTACCTCAGAACTGGAATATGTGGTCCCGGACTCCATCCATCTTTTACTGTGCGACCCTGTATTTATCTCCTGTCATCCTTGCACCTACTGTAGCACTGCTGTCCCCTACCCCACCTTTGTAAAAGATGGCAACTGTACCCTCTGACCTGTCTGGGTTATGCAATACATGATCCAGAGTGTGGCTAGCCAATGAACTTGTAATGCATAGTCTTGGGTGTGTTAATACATGTGTTTGTTCAACTAGAGGACCCTATGAGACATCAGCCCACATGAAATGCTGGCAGAGGTCGCGTGCCAGATGTGGAGAAAAACTGGCACTGCCAACATTCCATCATTGTGCATAATAGATTTTTCATTGCACACCACCTAGCACCTCTTCTGTTGGATTCAGACACCATCTGTAACAGATGGGGCCCTGATGGCAATTTGGGTGCAGTCAATGGCATCAGGGCCTTAGAGAAATGGACTGTGGTGTAAAATGTCTGCATAGTACTGATTCTGTCTTCTGCTCTCTGTGGAAACCAGATATGTTCCTCCACGTGCCATAACAACTCATCAAGAACTGAAGTATGACTAGATGCTTATGCTTGTACGACTCGTGTCCCCTGACAGACACTGAAAGGTTCCCACAGCAGCATGGATAACTACTGTATACTGGGAAAGGTAATCCATGCATTCCTCTTGACTCCATGTGTGGGCAGCAAGTCCAACTGCAATACAGTGTCTTTGTCTAAAGAATAATGGATGACAATATTCCAGTTGTGGAAGTGAGGGTATGTTATCCACTGGTAAACCTGTCTGCAATTTGAATGGGGATGGTATGCAACATCACGGCTACTGGTCCCAAAAGGTGGCCACTAAAACATATTGCTCTGGTAATGTTACTCCTGCTATGCTATACTGCTATTCCTAGCATCACAATGTGTATGAAGCTCCTGTATGCTGCAAAATACTGGCATACAGAAGAGATGATCCTGAAGATCATTGTCCTAATTATATACATTTGTTAATCACTCCACCACATTATTTCATCACTTGCATATGCAATATCGCATTAGTATGTTGGCACTCGCGTGTGTGCCATTACGCAGTCATTTGCATTTACTGCATATTGTGCTATTTCTCTGGTAGCACAGTTGGGCTTACCTGCATCTCTGAATTTGTGCTACTTGTTTCAGAACGGCACCTATATCTTTAGTTTGAAGTTTGCTATACCATCTCTCACAAAAACACTTTTTAAGGATCATCTTGGATTACTGCACCACACATTTGCAGGTAACCTCAATACTAAAAGAACAATATATATATTTTTAACAACAGTGTGTGTGAGAACTCCTTTTCTCTTATAAATATCTAAACCAGTCTCTAACCTCGACACAACCATAAAATGCAAACCATTTAAACTGATAATTCAAAAAGGAAGTATACAAGTGATACAGCTGTACAATATAAAGTATTACAATTTTCCAGCTTAACAGTGCATGTAGACGTAGACTTAAAAATAAAGCTGCTACCTAGAAATGTGCATTATAAAGTAATAATTACATGGCAATAAACTGAACTACATGGTGGGTAAACTAGAACAAAATCAATTTTCCAAGTCTGAAGTTTATGTCCAAGTGCAAACGTTAGTGAAAAGGTGAAAATAAGAGACAGCACTGACAATGTCAAGTTAATGCTACTATTTCTGTAAAACTTCTGAATAGCATTTGCAAAAAAAAAAAAAAAAATATATATATATATATATATATATATATATATATACACATATACATTTATATTATGCATATATATACAATTTTATATATATATATATATATATATATATATATATATATATATATATATATATATATATTAGACATACACACACACACAGGTTAACAGACACAAGGGGCTTTTTAAGCTTAGCCATTAATCTCAAATCTCTGACAAGTTCTACTATCCATAAGTTTGAGCAGGGACTTTGGAGGTCAAAAATTTAAAAGCAGGGACCAAGAAGTTGAACCATTTAAAGGCTGCCTGGGTCCATTACAGACATAGGTGCCAAACCAGGGAAGAACTTCCTGTTTCCCATCCAAGTGCCCAAGTTGCACCTGAATTGGGTTAGGGAGGAACTCTGCTTAACATGGATTGGGAGCCTATTCCAGAGAAGGGGTAAGTATCTGGGATACATATCGGTCTCTCCAGCAGGTTCTATTTAGATCACAGGTAAGGTTTAAGTCTTTAGAATGAGTAATCCTGGTGCTGTTTGTTTTGCAGATATGAAGGAGGTCCATCAAGGTGAGGCCAGACAATGCCTTGTATGCCAGGCATGGATCTCCCCTCAACAGCCTATAGGAGACAAAATACAGGGATAGGGCCTTGAGGTGGTCTGCACTCGTCATGTTACTTGCATCCTGTATTCTTTTAGTGAGGAACCTCTGTGGATGTTCTAATTATTAGATATGCCTAGTTAGGCACATACCAAAGGGGGCATTGTACTCAATGATTGTTCCACTGTATTCATCAGACCTAGGACTTCCTTTGACCTAGATGCCATACCTTTGTTTATAACAGTTTTCAGTGGTGGCCCGGGAAGAAAAGCTCCACAGTAAAAATAGAAATTGCATAGTACAAAGACAGAATCATAAAGTACAGAAATACAACTGACAGTATTGGGTATTTAACACACTGTAAAGTAATATCATACATGGCAACTTACTAAACAAGATTTATAGATCAGCATACAGCATTCCTATATCTTATAGAATGATATCCTCACTCCTGTAGAAACATGATGGTCAAAGGCTAGATTACTGTGTGCGCCCCCAAGTTCCTGACTACTGGGTCAAGTCTTAGAGATGTGCTGTCAATCTGATAGTTAACAGGGGTGGGGGACTTCCTGAAGGATATAATTGTGCATTTATTGGCATATAGTTTTAGTTCATGGCTCCAACACCAGTTTGTGTCAGCAGACAATTCAATCACATCTCCTAATTTGCGATCTGCAAATTTAGTTAGCCAGAGGCCATCGACATTGGCCTTGACTTCAGAAAAGTAAATGTCAAAAAGGGACAATCCTAGGACCGAACACTGAGGAAATCTACTTGTGACTGGCCTCTTTATAGAGGTGGACTCCCCAATTCTAACTTCCTGGGTCCTATTTTTGAGCCAGCTGCCTATCCACCGAGTGACATAAGGGTTTGTACCTAACCTCTTCAGTTTGTCAACAATGCTCGGGTGGGTATTGTGTCAAATGTCTTGGTGAGGTCAAGGTAAGCAGTGTGAACCATTCTGCCCTCATCCATTGCTTTGGTGACTTTCTCAAAGAAGTCCACCAGGTTGACTAGGCATGACCTGCCCAGTTTGAGGACACCAAACTTGGTTGGGTCCAATGTCTGGAGGTTTCCTATGTCATTATTGATCATTTCCATGATGATTCTTTCCATGGTTTTGTATACAAGACTAGTGAGATGTATGGGTGTGCAGTGTCCAAGGTCTGTAGATGGCCCACCTTTGTGGGGAGGGATGACCATTGCTGTTCTCCATTCATGAGGCACAAAGCCTGTTTGCAGGCTACAGTTAAACAGTAATTCCAGAGGGCCTGATAGCAGGGGGAGTTATATTTAATATTTCCTGATGGAAGGTTTAAGTTGGAGATGAATTTGTCAGCCAGTAGGTTTTCTATATCTTCTGACTCAGTATAGGTGGCTCCATTTACAATGAGCTCTGCACACAATTGTGTATTGCCTTTGAGGCTGCAGACATAACTAAAGAATGCCTTGTGGTTGTCCTTGACCAGAGAGAGGCCAAAGTTACCTAAAGTTGGTCTTTGGTAGACTATTTCTCCTCAGAGGGGTTTGTTCAATTTCATGACAGTGACTGTATCCTGTTGGGTGCTGTGCCTCCTAATTTTTGCAGTGATTTTCTTCCTTCTGTTATACAGCCTGTTGATGCGATTCCACCAAGGCAGCCTGTTTTTTGAGTTAGTTCTGTACTTCTGCCTGGTGCGTATAGCTGCCTCTATGCAGCTATTAACATCAGTGGTGGTATCATCTTAAGGGTAAGAAAGTCTGATTAAACATGCATTTACAAAGGAAAATAAACACATGAAGGCAATCTGGTTAAAAACAGAAGAGGGGAACAACCCTCACTTCCTCTATTATAAAGCACATGGTCATGTGACCTCTCGACCTCTCCACACCAACGTCAGTGTAAGAGCACACATACGATCATTCACTCTCTTATTATCAGCCAAGACCCCCCCCACTTGCTCTTACGCTGTATACAAATACATTTTAAGAACATATTTTTGGGTAACCTTTCCTTCACATTCAAATACGTAATACTTGAACTTTTCAATCTTCGATTTTGTAGCAGGTTTAGTAAAGATATCTGCAACCATGTCCGTTGTCGGGCAATATTCAATGCTTATTTTGTCATCATTAAGTGCTGACCTAACAAAATGATACTTTATGTCCACATGTTTACATCTGTCGGCTTACTGGATTCTTTGACAAAGCGATTGCTCCTTGATTGTCCTCAAATATTGTTGCTGGCACATACTTGCACTCTCCATCCATTCCACTCAACAGCTGCAGAAGGTACAAACTCTCCTGTGTTGTTGCTGCTAATGCCATGTACTCTGCCTCACATGTAGATAAAGACACCGTTTGTTGCTTCTTTGATTTCCATGGAATAATGGGCCCAACTCTATTGAGGCTAAAGCAATAACCTGTTGTACTACGTCTATCGTTTTGATCTGTTGCCCAATCTGCATCACTGTATGCTACAAGCTGAAGTTTCCCTTCACTTTTCTTGTAACACAGCTCTCTGTCCAATGTACCTTTTAAGTATCTTAACGCATGTTTGGCTAGCGTTAAAGGAGATTCACTCGGTTGTGACAAATATTGTGAAAGTTTATTTACAATCCAGCCAAGATCAAGTCTTGTGCTTGTCATAACATACATCAAACTACCCACAAGCTCACGATATGTTTTTGGATCTGTAGATTCACTGTCACATTCAATGTTTGTTTTTTGTTTGGAAGGGGTACTTCTTACTTAGACATACCAAATTTCTCAAGAATTTTCGTGATGTACCTCTTTTGGTTCATCTTTACTTCACCACTATTATGGGTAAAGTCAATGCCTAGAAAATATCTTAGCTTTCCCAAATCTTTCATTTTAAATTTAGCTTTGAGCATTTCTTTTACATCGTTTAGTGATTCATTGTCACTAGCTGCTATAATGAGATAATCAACCCATATAACTAGGACTGTTTTCTCATTTTTAGCCTGTCTAGTGTATACACAGTGGTCTGCGGGGTTTTGGATAAAACTATTTTCACAAAGATAATCGTGCAACATTTTGTTCAAGTTATGCCCTGATTGTTTCAATCCGTATAATGACTTATTCAGTTTACAAACCAATTCATTATTTGATTTCTTTTCAAAACCTTCAGGTTGCTCCATGTACACCTCACAGTCAATAGGAGCATGTAAATAGGCCGTTTGTACATCCATCTGGTGCAATTCTAACTCATACTGAGCTGCCATCTGCATTAGACTCCGTACAGATGTCATACGAGCAGTTGGTGCAAAGATTTCATTATAATCTATACCAGCGACTTGACTGTAGCCTTTAGCCACATATCTAGCTTTGTAAGTCTCAGTATTATCTAGCTTTGTAAGTCTCAGTATTATCTGCATTATCTTTTACAGTGAAAACCCACCTACCCCCCACTGCATTTTTATCTTCCGGCAATGTGGCGAGTGTAAATATGTTGTTTTCCTTTAAAGACTTAAGTTCCTCCTTCATAGCTTTGACCCACTTTTCCAAGTTAGACGAAGTCATGGCTTCTTTAAAGCTCTGCGGTGTGTTGCATATTAGTCTAACAATAGTCAACATTACCTGTCACATCATCATTTTCAACTTTACACTCATAGTCCAAGTATGCAGGTGGCTTTCTCTCTCTTTTAGAGTAGTGTGTATCCTGCCTTTCCTCTTCTAGTCTTATTTTTTTGTGTCTCCATCTATAGATTCAGTGCGATTCACATGTATTTCTTTTGCGATTTGACAGTCAGCTCTTGATTCAGACTTAACATGCACACTTCTGGTATTAAAACCTTCATCTATCACTTCTGGGTCTGTCTGAATCTGGCATTCAGCTACATTCTTAGTAATGAACTTGACTAACCTGTGTCTAAGGACCCTCCCTGTGTCATGATAATAAACCAGATATGATGGGCTGTATCAGACAAAAATCCCCTTATCACATCTTGGGTCTAACTTCTTTTTATCTTGTATGTATGCATAACACACTGATCCAAATTCTCTCATGCTTGAAAGATCAGGTTTCTTTCCTGTTAGCATGAAGAATGGGGTCTGCCCCACATGCCTGTTGTAACATCTGTTGGGAATAAAAGCAGCAGTCATTACTGCACATGTCCACAACTCTTTAGGTAAGTCACTATCAACATACACCTTGCCATTTCGAACAGTGTTCTCCAGTTTCTCTCTGCTATCCCATTCTGACGGGGTGAGTAAGGTGTGGATGTTTTGTGTGTAACATTTTTACTCAATAGTGACTAAAGTCTTTCGACATGAACTCAGTGCCATTATCTGATCTGATACACTTTACCTTCCCATAAGGGGCTGAATCTGTAACAAACTTTTCAAGTCGCCTTGACTGTATTACTCTTGGCTTTCAGAAAGTAGACCGATATTACACCAGAGTAGTCATCAGTAAATGCTAAAGTGTACTTAAAGACATCTTTTGCTATTGGCTCAATTGGGCCTGCCAAATCAGTATGGACTAGTTCAAACACAGCTTTTGCTCTTGCATCTGGTTCTGTTTCTGCTTTGTACAAATTTCCCTTGCGTACAGGTTTCATAATCTAGGTTAGGTCTCTCAGCTTTACCTTTAATTTTCATTCCTTTTACCACTTTTTCCTAATTTTGACATCTTTGAAATTACAGTGACCAAGCATTTTATGCCATGCTTGAATATCATGACAGCTCTGAGATGCATCGCAATGTATCTCACTATCGTTTTCTTCATCATGTGTGTCTAAATAATAGAGTCTATCACACACTATGTCAAACCTGGTGCCATTTTTATAGAGGAGTTGGTCCTGGCCTTGTTTAAAGTTGATCGAGGCCCCTTTGGACATTGCTGCCTTAACAGAAAAAATGCTTTGTGGATACATCGGGATATACAGCACCCGAGTCATCATCACTTTTACTTTGCACCCCTCTGTGTTTAGCAGCCATACCTCTGCATTACCTCTCTGCTGTGCGACCCCACAGGTTCTCATCCCATCAGCTAATTCCACAATGTGTTCCTCTGGTTGGAAAGTTGCATCAAAGTATTTAAACTTTTTCAGGTCGTTAATTATGTGTGACATGGCGCCAGTGTCCACCATTAATCCCGTTTTAATTCACGAATTTGATGCTCATTTATTCTGAAGATAAATGTGTGATCATCCGCGTCAGTTGCTTTTTTCATATTATCTTTCTTCTTTCATCAACAGTTGCTGTCCCCGTGGCTAGAGTTTTTACAAACTACACCAGTGTCTCTGGCCTTTATATTCTCTCTGGCATTCTTGTGCCTTGTGTCCCATTTGGCCACAGCTGTAGCATATAATCTCTGCTTTTACACTTTCCCCAAGGCCACCTGCATTCATCACATCATCATTACTTACATTGGCATTAAATTTCTCGGTATGTTCATAGCTGCTCAACATTGTTTTGAACTCACCAAAGCTCAACTTATCATCTTGCATGATGTGGACTGCAAATGGTTTAAAAGTTTCAGGCAACCCTTTCAGAATCATTGCAATTAGTAATCAGTCACTGAGCTTCTCCCCAGCATTTCTAAGTGCTGCAATGGCAGTCTCAGCCCTAATATAGTCTGTAACACTTTCACTGTTGGCCTTCTGGAGGCTTGTTAATTCGGTGTATAGGCTAATTACCAGTGGCTTCCCTTTCCCAGCATAATGGTCTCTCAGGTTCTGTAGCGCTTCTCTACCATCATCTGTGGCTTCTCTCATGACGAGGGACAAACTTTTGTCATTTAAGAACTGTATTAGTTCTGCATATGCCTCCTCATTTTTCTCAGCATAGTCGCCTTCCTCTACATCCTGCTGCACATTTTGCAAAATGGCGTCTTTCAGCCCTAGCAAACGCAGGTATCCTAGAAACTTTGTTTCCCACAACTCGTAATTCTTTTCATCTCAGTCGAAACAGTCTATGCCATCGGCTTCCTACTTCCCTCCTGGGCCCATAACCTGTTGGCGGTATCATCATAAGGGTAAGAAAGTCTGGTTAAACATATTTACAGAGGAAAATAAACACGTGAAGGCAATCAATCTGGTTAAAAACAGAAGAGGGGAACAACCCTCGTTTCCTCCTTTATTATAAAACACATGGTCATGTGACCTCTCTTGACTTCGCCACACCGTCAGTGTAAGAGCACACATACGATCATTCACTATATTATCAGCCAACAAACATGCATGTATAGGGTTTCTGTAGTTCTGCATAGGCAGCAGTGTTCTCATGGTTTGAGAGCTTGAAATTTTGCTAGGTTATCAACTTAATAGTAGGAAACTCGCATTAGAGTAGTTCCTGAATACTTCAAGGTAAGCTGGGTTTCTAGGTTTTATTTTTATTTCTAAAGAGACCATTTTGTAGTCTGACCTTACCAGAGAAGACATTACACTGGGGGGGGGGGGGTACAGCACTCTCCCATATTAGTAAGGACCAGATCCAGTATGGTTGCACTCCTGGTTGGTGTACCGACAATCTGGACAACGAAGTTTGTGTTTATAAAATCGAAGAATCTCTGTGCCTGTACATTTGGTGTCATATAGGATTCCTAGTTAATTGTGAGATAATTCAAGTCACCCATGAATATGGTACTGGGTTGGATGACTAGCATTTCCCGTAAATTTAAATACATATGAGTTTCCTGGGTCAGAGGGAGACCTACAGTTACAAGGAACTGGCACTGGATTTTGCCAACAGTGATCTGAACATGTAGAGAAGCTCAAGTGCATTGTCCTGTTTGGCCAGCATTGAGGTACAAACATTTCTGATGTAAATCAAAACACCTCCAACCCACAGTTCCAGTCTGTGTAGTAGCTGGTCTAAATGTGTGGAAGACATTATAATCTTGCACTGCCTGTGTGCTCTCTGTAGTTTTAAACCACATCTCAATGACTGCACAGATATTAGCATTCTCTAGGGTGAAGAGAGGTTCTAGGGAGAGGAGTTTTTTGTTTAGAGACTCCTAGCATTGAGCAGTAACACCTTCAGATTTTCTTAGCTTTGATTTGCTATGTCAGAAGTACTTTGTATAGCATTGCTTAAAAAAGGCACTATGCGGTAAGGACAATGTTTTAGCTAATATTCAAAAGCCTAGAGAGAGGTGCAGACCATCCCTGGCAAAGCAGTGTGGTCTGCTGACCATCTTCCATGCTGACAAATATTGCACCAACTTAGAAAAGGCACCAGAAACTAAGACAATTAAAGTCAGTCATCTTTTGTTCATATTGTGGCACCATCCTTGGAGAAAGTAAAATGTTGCTTAATGTTATGCTCATATCAGCCTGGGACACATTTAGAGAGCTCCATGATACTTCTTCTTCATATAGTCTAGGGAGGTACATCTCTAGGGAGGTACATCTCAGGTCATTTACACCCAATGGACCATGACTTGAGTCATACAGGTACTTGTGGTCCGATGACCTGTGTGTGTGTAATGTGGCGGATCCTCACGCCTGATGAGCAACTGTGGGTTTCTCCTTACACAGCCTGATGAGAGGGACATCAGTGTGTCGCACAATGTGTTGGATTGCTTGGTGGCTTGCCTTATGGGCTTAAAAGTAGAGGTGACATGAGGTGTGGCTTTATATGTTGACATGGCTGTTTTTTTAAAAAGTGCTTTCGTGGCTGCTAACGGTGTTTATGTGTACTTCATCTAGGTCGTCTTTGGAGTTTATGAAAGTTAGATTTAAGTTTCTCAGCATATGTGGGTCTATGTGGCTGTTTTGAATTGTGTGTGATGGGTGTAGCATGTGTACTACTTACAACCTTAATGACATTAGGAATGCTTTTGAGAGCTTTGCCTCCAGTGAAATTATGTAAATACATCTCACATACAATGTCAGTTTGAGAATTAACTGGTTGTCAGTACACACGAGGTAATTTCTACATTGCCTCGGGATGACCATACCCACACCAAGCTGGTAACGGAAATGGTAGAAAGTTCATATCCATGGCAACAGACCCCTTTTTATTGAACAGACAGTTGGAGTGAGAATATGAAGTAATGTTGGGGTATCAGGTTTGCGACTCTGAGGCAGTGCTCATCACTGCAAATTGGTTACCCTGTGTGCAATTAGGTACTGGTGAAATTTCAATAGTGCTTTTGCATGATCAACTCAAGGTGTCTGCATTTCTACACTACTGCCAAACACTTGTAGGAGAAACTAATACGTATACACTGATGATTTATGAATGAAGTATTTAGGCAAATATTCTGAAGTTAGGAGCAAATCAAGCAGTATTTACGGAAAAGAAAGAATTAGCTTATCAAGAATGATGAAAAGCGAGTCACCTGAATGGCTACAGCCTGGCTAATAGTGCTGGTCTCACCACAGCTTCACTCTGCTGGGATACAATGCTCCTTTGCTTCTCCTCTCACCAGACGCAAACAGTAGCACCAATCCCAAGATGAGAAGCAGGCCACGGCCCATTTGGTGATCCACAGTCTTGTCCCAGACTATGTGTCTATAGGTTCATAGGTTGGTACTAGGCTATCAGCCCTAGGGCCTATACAAGCCTAGCCATAACAATTCACTGGCTATTTCTTCCCACACTATTTACTTCCCTGGAGCCTGTCTAGCAGGGCGACTGACGTGATCCCCGGGATGAATTTCCTTTCTCCCATCCAATCGTCAAGGTTCCTTTTGAAGATGACCAAAGAGGCACTCTGCTTGACATGTATGGGCAATCTATTCCAGAGTCTGGGGAGTCTCTGGGTCAAAACCTATCCCTCCAGCATGTTTTGTTTATTGCGATGACAAGGTTTAGATCCCTGGAGCGTGTGGCTCTGAGGGATTGGGATTTCTTTAAGTGTAGCATGTCCAACAGCTCTGGGTTTGACATGGCCTTGTATGTTAAGCAAAGATCGCCTCTGAGTAGACGATATGTGGCAGAGTATAGCTGGAGTTTTTTAAGGCGGTCAGTGTAGGGCATCTGCTTTAGGCCTGTGATTCTTTTAGTGAGGTATTTCTGTGGCTTTTCCAGTTGTTGTAGTCTTTTCCTGGTAGATGCCTTAAATAACAACCAGACCAATGAGGAAGATCAAGCACAGACACTCACTGCTCAACCAGAAACAGGCAGGAATCAATGTACTCTGTTCCACCTCTCAACAGGAGAAAAATATAAGATTAAATTCCAAGCTGGCACCTATGAAGCAGTTAAGGATTCTGGAGATCAGCAGGCTCCAGGAAATAATGTCTATGTGCTCCTTCTCTCACTAGGAGCAAAACTGAAGCACTAATCCCAAGATGAGTACTGAAAGGCAGAATGTGGGCTCTTCAATAATTGGTGGTCTTGGAGAAGCTGCTGCAGATTTAAAGGCAAGATGGAAAAAATGAC
Source organism: Protopterus annectens (assembly GCF_019279795.1). Classification (NCBI taxonomy): domain Eukaryota; kingdom Metazoa; phylum Chordata; order Ceratodontiformes; family Protopteridae; genus Protopterus; species Protopterus annectens. The sequence continues at coordinate 1,204,935,700 of NC_056727.1, forward strand.
AATGTAACAGCTGCAGTGTGAGATAAACAGATATGAAACAGGGGGGTAAAACATAAGTGTAGAGCAACTATTTTTAAATGAGCAAGACATTCTTCACCTTTGCATTATTCTTCACAGAAGGGATCACCTACCAAAGGTAGCCCAATGTCCGGCCAATACACAAATACTTCACACACGTGCTCCCATGTAAGGTGCGGGTTACAAAGGTGATGTATGGACACATACTGAGAACTGAACTGCCCTAGGAGGAACAAAATATGTCCAAGTACAACGGAGAACATGCACCATCCAAAAGAAATAAGTTCAGAATGGGAAAGAACCAATAGATCCTTGGCTAGGATAAGAGAGAGTGGCAAGTGCCATAACAGAGGCGGGAAGGAGTCAGGGACTGAATACAGCAACAGTGAAGAGAAGGGCATCTACTGTTATGGTAAGATTTTACACAACTGTACAATGTCCTTCTATATCACTGTTGCAATATTCTTCACAGAATGGAGTGCGCAATAGCTAAGAGAAAGACAGAGGAGGAAGGCACAGAAGAGCCCTCTACAATACCATGACAGCAATGGCAATGCCTGCCCAGGCCCTGGAAATAACATCCAAATTGTAATGTTTAGTAAATGTATGAGCAGAGGACCAAGTACCATCCTTAAAGATGGAACTGGTGTCCAAACCCTTGAAAAAGGCACCAGAAGAGGCAGTCATCCTAGTACAATGTGCCTTTACAGATGAAGAAAGACATTTTCTATGAAAGGAATAACAAACAGAAATGGCCTTAGAGATCCAGCAGGAGATGGTTTGCTTGGAAAAAGACTATCCCAAAGTCCTGGGATGAAAAGAAAAAGTTGCTCAGACTTGCAAATAACCTTTATCCAAATAATATCAGATTTGCTTATGCAGGTCCAAGGTGTAAAGAACCTTCTCACTGGCAAACTGTGGAAAAGGAAGAAAAAAAAGGGAAGGAAGTTGAACAGACTGAGTAAGGGACAACTCGTTAACCACCTTGGGCATAAAAGGATTAGTACAGACAGACATACTGCCCTGTGAAAAATTAAAAAAGGAGAAATAGCCATAAAAGCCTGAAGTTCAGACACTGTCCTCACAGAAACTAACAGCCAATAGCAGAACAGTCTTCCAAGTACCAAGTTTTAAGGAAGATGAACTAGGCAGGTTCTAAAGGAGCCCAAGTCAATTTCTCAAGTACAAAACTGAAGTCCCAAGGAGGAGGAATACGCCTTCTTGAGGGCCTGATACAAAGAACGCCTTTCAAAAATTGTTTTACCTCAAACCAAAAGGCCGGGGGTGGGGTCAAAAGCAGAGACTGCTGACAGGTACGCTTTTAACTGAAGAAAATGCCAGGCCAGCATGGAGCAGACCACACAAATAAGAGTACCAGAGGAACCCTTACTGAGTAGGGATCTTGATGGGGACAGTAGCACCAAATAGAAAATATTTTCCATTTAGACGCATGATTTTCTGGTTGTGGGTTTCTTGGCCTCCTGCAGAACCCAAAGCACATACTCAAGGTTTTGATCCCCTTTAGGCACCTCCTTTCCATCACACACAGTGTAATTTTAAGAACTGACAGGTGAGCATGGATAACTACAGAAGATATAAAAAGTTTATACATCCCTGTTAAAATGTCAGGTTTTTGTGATATAAAAAAATGAGACCACAATAAATAATTTCAAAACTTTTCCCACCGTTAATATGACCTATAACCTGTACACAAATTGCAAAACAAACAATTATGTTAGAGGAAAAAATATAAAAAATAAAAAACGTACAATAAGCTGGTTGCATAAGTGTGAATACCCTTGAACTAATACTTTGTTGAAGCACCTTTTGATTTAATTACAGCATTCAGTCTTCTTGGGTAGGAGTTTATGAGCATGGCACATCTTGACTTGGCAATATTTGCACACTGTTCCTTGCAAAAGCGCTCCAAATCTGTCAGATTGAGAGGGCATCTCTTATGCACAGCCCTCTTCACGTCACCCCACAGATTTTCCATTGGATTTGGGTCTAGGATCCGGCTAGGCCATTCCAAAACTAAATTTTCTTCTGGTGAAGCCATTCTTTTGTTGATCTGGATGTATGCTTGGGGTCACTGTTGTGTTGAAAGGTGAAATTCTTCTATCTTCAGCTTTCTAGCAGATGGCTGAAGGTTTTGGGCCAAAAGTGACTGGTATTTGGAACTGTTCATAATTCCCTCCATCTTGACTAAAACCCCAATTCCAGCTGAAGAAAGCAACCCCAAAGCATGATACTGTCAGCCACCATGCTTCACCGTGGGGATGGTGTTCTTTTGGTGATGTGAAGTGCTGTTTTTGCACCAAACGTACCTTTTGGAATTGTGGCTAAAAAGTTCAGCCTTGGTCTCATCAGACCATAACACATTTTCCCACATGCTTTTGGGAGACTATGTATTGTTTTGCAAATTTTAGCCTGGCCTTCTGTGTAAGAAAAGGCTTTCGTCTTGCAACCCTACCCTATAGTCTAGACATATGGAGAATATGGGAGTTTGTAGTCACATGTGGTACACAACCAGTACTTGCCAGAAATTCCTGCAGCTCCTTCAGTGTTGCTGTAAGCATTTGGCAGCCTCCCTTACCAGTTTTCATCTCGTCTTTTCATCAATTTTGGAAGGACGTCCTGTTCTTTGCAACGTCACTGTTGTGAAACGAAACAACCCTTGCAAGCATGGCAACTGCACAGCCTCAAGGATAAGTCCAAGTCAAAAACAAAAGGCCAGCAAACATTGGTATATAAATGCTTTATTAAAGTTTATACAAGTAAAGCAGTAACAAACTGGTTTCGGCTGAACTAATTAAGTAGCTTTTATCAGTGTCAATGAAAAAGCACATTGAAATCCATTGCCCTTTTATATTACAAGGTAGAAATAAGATTAAAGCTCATTGGTTATTCAAAAATTCTCATCAAGACCCAGTGGAAATAAATCACCCAGCTTAATAGTCCACTCCTTTTCTTTTGTATTTAGCATTGACTGCCATCCAGCTTTATTTGTACTATTTCCCACAATCCTGTCTAGGATAATAAATCTAAAACTTGCATTCTTGTTTACCATTGAGTGTTTATACAAAACATTACTTGTTTTTTTGGTCCTGATATCACTGCAATGTTCAGATATGCTAGTCTCAAGGGTCTTGAAGTTTGCCCAATATAAAAGGCTGAGCAGGTGCATGTCGCAAGATAAATCACCCAATCAGTTCCACAGTTAGCATAAAACCTGATGATATAAACAATGCCTGTGCTCCTGCTGAACTGTTTAGATTTAGTCAACCTATGACAATGTATACAGTGTCCGCAAGGGACACAACCAGAAAGTAAATCACCTGTCAGAGTTCTTTGAGTGGGATCCTGAATATATCTGGAGCAATGTTTAAAATAATTGAAATGTGAACCAAGGGTTCTCCTCCTTCGGAAGGAGAAAAAAACATCTGTCCTTAAGAAACTCCGATAACCTAGTGTCTGCTAAAAGAATATTCCAATGTCTTTGGACACTATTCAGTAACATGTTGGTGTTTCTCCCATGGGTGGTTACAAAATGAATCTCTGAATCACTCTATCTTTATACTTTAACAGGTCCTTTCTGTCTAGTCCCGAGACCCAATTACTGGCAGTAAGGATATTATCAGTTTTATAACCCCTATTTTTAAACCTATTAGTCAGGTCCTCCTTGAAATGTTCATAAGTGGCTGGATGTGAGCAGATACGCTTCATCCAAAGAAACTGAGATTTAGGAATGTTCTTTGTAATATGTGGTGGATGGAAGCTGGATGCATGTAGTAGGGAATTGTACTGGGGGTACTTGCGATAAACCTCTGTAGCTAGAGTATGATCAGCATTTCTGGTAACTAACGCATCCAAAAAAGTTATTTTTTGGGCACCATAGTTAACTGTAAAATGTATTCCCCACTTATTGCTATTTAAGGATTCGACAAACCTCTGAAGATATTCAATGTTAGATCTCCACACCATCCAGTAGTCATCAGGATAACACCTCCATATGTCAATTTCTTCTAAGTATATGTTATGGCTAGTATCATAAACAAGACGTTCTAAAAAAGCCATGAAAAGATAGACATAAATGTGGCAAAAGATGCCCCCATGGCTGTGCCCTGAACCTGCCAGCAGCATTTGTTTTGATAGTAAAAACATTTTTGTTCAGAACATGTCCTGCTTAACATGTTCTGCTAGACAGATCAAAAAGGTGGATAACGTATGAATCTATATAACCTATATTCAAGTGCCTGTAATCCAGCCCAGTAAGGAATATTGGTGTACAAAGCAGATACATCCAGAGTGCATAACAACCAACCTGGTTCCAATTGCATGTCCAAGATTATTTGTAAAAATTCAGTAGTGTCTTGGACTCTGTACTGAATCCATTTGAGTAAAGGTTGTAAATGTTTCGTTAGAAACTGAGAAAGTGGTTCCGTGATAGAGCCCTTCCCTGAGACAATGGGTCTTCCCGGTGGATGATTAAGATCTTTGTGTATATTTCAAAGTACAGGTGTTGGCTCCTAGGATCAGACACTGTCAAATGATATAATACTGAGTCAGATATGATACCATTCTCCTTGGCAGACAAAAGAAATTCATCAATGTTTTTCTTAAAGCTAAAACTAAGAT